>NC_134266.1:6614185-6659185 GCF_031893055.1 Leptodactylus fuscus
AGATAGATAGATAGATAGATAGATAGATAGATAGATAGATAGGAGATAGATAGAGAGATAGATAGATGATAGATAGACAATAAATAGCTAGATAGCTAGATAGCTAGATAGATAGATAGATAGATAGATAGATAGATAGATAGGAGATAGATAGATAGATAGATAGATAAATAGATAGATAGGAGATAGATAGAGAGATAGATAGATAGATAGATAGAAGATAGATAGATGATAGATAGACAATAGATAGATAGATAGATAGATGATAGATAGATAGATAGATAGATAGATAGATAGATAGATAGATAGACAATAGATAGCTAGCTAGATAGATAGATAGATAGATAGATAGGAGATAGATCGATAGATAGATAGGAGATAGATAGATAGATAGATAGATAGATAGATGATAGATAGATAGATAGATAGATAGATAGATAGATAGATAGGAGATAGATAGATAGATAAATAGATAGATAGAAGATAGATAGATGATAGATAAATAGATAGATAGAAGATGGATAGATAGATAGATGATAGATAGATAAATAGATAGATAGAAGATAGATAGATAGATAGATAGATAGATAGATGATAGATAGATAAATAGATAGATAGATAGATAGATAGATAGACAATAGATAGCTAGATAGCTAGATAGATAGATAGATAGATAGATAGATAGGAGATAGATAGATAGATAGATAGATAAATAGATAGATAGATAGATAGATAGATGATAGATAGACAATAGATAGCTAGATAGATAGATAGATAGATAGATAGATAGAAGATAGATACTGTAGATAGATAGGAGATAGATAGATAGATAGATAGATAGTAGATAGATAGATAGATAGATAGATAGATGATAGATAGATAGATAGATAGATAGATAGATAGATAGATAGAGATAGATAGATAGATAGATAGATAGATAGAAGATAGATAGATAGGACATAGAGAGATAGATAGATAGATAGATAGATAGATAGATAGATAGATAGATAGGAGATAGATAGATAGATAGATAGATAGATAGATAGATAGATAGATAGATAGGAGATAGATAGATAGATGATAGATAGATAGATAGACAATAGATAGATAGATAGATAGATAGATAGATAGATAGAAGATAGATAGATAGATGATAGATAGATAGACAATAGATAGATAGATAGATAGATAGATAGATAGATACATAGATAGATAGATAGGACATAGATAGATAGATAGAAGATAGATAGATGATAGATAGATATATAGATAGACAATAGATAGATAGATAGATAGATAGATAGATAGATAGGAGATAGATAGATAGATAGATAGATAGATAGATAGATAGAAGATAGATAGATAGACAATAGATAGCTAGCTAGACAGATAGATAGATAGATAGATAGATAGATAGATAGGAGATAGATAGATAAATAGATAGATAGATAGATAGAAGATAGATAGATGATAGATAGATAGATAGATAGATAGATAGATAGACAATAGATAGATAGATAGATAGATAGATAGATAGGAGATAGATAGATAGATAGATAGATAGATAGAAGATAGATAGATAGATAGATAGATAGATAGATAGATAGATGATAGATAGCTAGATAGATAGATAGATAGATAGATAGATAAATAGATAGATAGACAATAGATAGCTAGCTAGCTAGATAGATAGATAGAGAGGAGATAGATAGATAGATAGATAGATAGATAGATAGATAGGAGATAGATAGATAGATAGATAGATAGATAGATAGATAGATAAGATAATCCTTTAATAGTCCCACCTTGGGGAAATTTCAGCGTGTTACAGCAGCATAGTAATACAGATACAGGATAATACAGAGTAATATGTTACAGACGTAGACACAGATAAGCTGAGAAGAGAAGATATACTAGGAGTCCATGGCAGCTAAGGAAAAACAGAAGAGAAAGAGGAAGACCTCATGGTCATCCTCATAATCATTAGTTCTCTCTAGATGATAGATAGATAGACAATAGATAGCTAGATAGATAGATAGATAGATAGATAGATAGATAGATAGGAGATAGATAGATAGATAGATAGATAGATAGATAGATGATAGATAGACAATAGATAGCTAGCTAGCTAGATAGATAGATAGATAGATAGATAGATAGATAGATAGATAGGAGATAGATAGAGAGATAGATAGATAGATGATAGATAGATAGACAATAGATAGCTAGCTAGCTAGCTAGATAGATAGATAGATAGATAGATAGGAGATAGATAGATAGATAGATAGATAGATAGATAGAAGATAGATAGATAGATAGATAGATAGATAGGAGATAGATAGAGAGATAGATAGATAGATGATAGATAGATAGATAGATAGATAGATAGATAGATAGGAGATAGATAGATAAATAGATAGATAGATAGATAGAAGATAGATAGATAGATAGATAGGAGATAGATAGATAAATAGATAGATAGATAGGAGATAGATAGATAGATAGATAGATAGATAGATAGATGATAGATAGATAGACAATAGATAGATAGATAGATAGATAGATAGATAGATAGATAGATAGGAGATAGATAGATAGATAGATAGATAGGAGATAGATAGAGAGATAGATAGATGATAGATAGACAATAGATAGCTAGATAGCTAGATAGCTAGATAGCTAGATAGATAGATAGATAGATAGATAGATAGATAGGAGATAGATAGATAGATAGATAGATAGATAAATAGATAGATAGGAGATAGATAGAGAGATAGATAGATAGATAGATAGATAGAAGATAGATAGATGATAGATAGACAATAGATAGATAGATAGATAGATGATAGATAGATAGATAGATAGATAGATAGATAGATAGATAGATAGATAGACAATAGATAGCTAGCTAGATAGATAGATAGATAGATAGATAGATAGATAGATAGGAGATAGATAGATAGATAGATAGATAGATAGATAGATAGAAGATAGATAGACAATAGCTAGCTAGCTAGATAGATAGCTAGATAGGAGATAGATAAATAGATAGATAGATAGATAGATAGATAGATAGAAGATAGATAGATAGATAGATAGATAGATAGATAGATAGAAGATAGATAGATAGATGATAGATAGATAGATAGATAGATAGATAGATAGATAGACAATAGATAGATAGATAGATAGATAGATAGATAGATAGAAGATAGATAGATAGATAGATAGATAGATAGATAGATAGATGATAGATAGATGATAGATAGATGATAGATAGATGATAGATAGATAGACAATAGCTAGATAGATAGATAGATAGATAGATAGATAGATAGAAGATAGATAGATAGATAGATAGGAGATAGATAGAGAGATAGATAGATAGATAGATAGATAGATAGATAGATAGAAGATAGATAGATCGAAGATAGATAGATAGATAGATAGATAGATATTAGACATATTCTCCAGCACTCCGGGGATATCAGATGATGGGACATTCTCCCTGTGCAGTGTCTCGGCCTCTCCCCTCTCTCTCGCAGTCTCTCGGCCTCCTACAGATGTTTCCGCACACAGAGTCCTTTCTGGAGGAGCTGTCTATGTGATAAGTGCCCTCCGCAGGATCACCTAAGTGTTTCTGATTGCTTATCTAAAGCGACGTGGATGTTTAATTGCCCTATTGCTGCAGCCGGAGTATGTAAACATCCATAATCATCTGCTTGAGGTTACAGAATATCCGAGCTGCAAAATAGATGATCAGGGTAATAAGCGGGGAGAGCGGCGTTAATTATTGATAGGGATAAACATTCTTGTCAATAATTCATCCCCGTAATAAGTGCGCCTATTGTTTTTCCCTTCTACATTTAGCACAATATATTGCGGTTTGAGAAAGCTCGAAATTGGTCAAAGCTCCGGTGAAACTTGAAAAACGTAGGATGTCACGAGCCGGGTAGAGGGCCGGGCAACCCTCCGGGACTGTATGTAAACAAGGCTATGGGATGTTGTGTATGGGGCTGTGCGGACATGGACCAGCAGATGGGTCCCTGGGATGGAGGGTCCGCTCCCTTATACTATCACACATTTGCTGTTTGTATTGAAGGGGTTGTCCAGTCAGGGAAAATCTTCAAAAAAAGCTAAAACAATACAGTATGCCATACTCACCTCACCAATACCCCCCATGCTTCTACTGACCTTTGACACACAGGAAATGCTGCTTAGCCAATCATACGATGAGATGGGTCAATGGTTGAGGTGGGCCACTGGGTGAAGCAGGTCAATGGTTAGGGTTATGGGCTGAGATGGGTCACTGGCTAAGGTGGGACTATGGTTGAAGTGGGTTAATGGTTGGCTAATGGTTGAGGTGGGTCAATAGTTGAGGTGGGTCAATGGTTGAGGTGGGGTCAATGGTTGAGGTGGGTTAATGGTTGAGGTGGGTCAATGGCTGAGGTGGGTCAATGGTTGTGGTGGGTTAATGGTTGAGGTGGGTTAATGGTTGAGGTGGGTCAATGGTTGAGGTGGGTCAATGGTTGAGGTGGGTCAATGGTTGAGGTGGGTTAATGGTTGAGGTGGGCTAATGGTTGAGGTGGGCTAATGGTTGAGGTGGGTTAATGGTTGAGGTGGGTCAATGGTTCAGGTGGGTCTATGGTTGAGATGGGTCAATGGTTCAGGTGGGTCAATGGTTCAGGTGGGTTAATGGTTGAGGTGGGCTAATGGTTGAGGTGGGTTAATGGTTGAGGTGGGTCAATGGTTCAGGTGGGTCTATGGTTGAGATGGGTCAATGGTTCAGGTGGGTCAATAGTTGAGATGGGTCAATGGTTGAGGTGGGTTAATGGTTGAGGTGGGTCAATGCTTGAGGTGGGTTAATGGTTGAGGTGGGTCAATGCTTGAGGTGGGGTCAATGGTTGAGGTGGGTCAATGTTGTGGCCAGTGATTGGCTTAGCAGTTTATCCCATGTATCGAGAGGGACCAGCAAGGACCAGGCAGAATCAGAACGGGGGTATATTAATGAGGGGAAGGTGCCTTAATTTATTATTTTTTAAATCTTAGTCTTTTTCAAAAATATTCCGTGGCCGAACAACCCCTTTAATTACATGTAAGGAGGATCTCAGACATTGTTGTGGCGGTGACACGTTGATTCCCATTGCTCAGGTTTCTTTTATATATCTGGTACTGATCCTGAGTTACAGGGGGTGCAGAAACTATTCAGACCTCTTTAAATTGTTCACGCTTTGTTTCATTGCAGCCCCTTATCCACTGTATGTCATGCCTGGTACTCCAGTCACATCCAGAGCTGTATTTAGCATTCAGCTATTACTTTATATATTATACTTCAGTCACACCCAAAAGGTAAATTCACAATTCAGTTGTCACATTATGTCATCTGCTCCAATCACATATAGATCTGCATTCACAATTCTGCAATGAGTTCATATCTTATACTCTGGTCACATCTCAAGCGGCAGCTATAATTCTGCTATAACATTAGGTCTTATAATACAGTGACATCCAGCACTATTGTACACTTCTGTTATAAATGCATCTCATCGTGTCTGATCGCTCTAGTTACATTCCAAGCTGCAGTCACAATCCTGCTATTAGTTTGTATCCTACACTCAGGTCACACTCAGATTTGCAGTCACATTTCTGCTTTAGCATCATGCCTTATACCCTTGTCGCAATCCTCTTCTGGAGAATGAGGGTTCCCTGCTTTCCTCTTTGACCCTTCCAATGGTTGGAGACCACGCAAGACATGGAGCAAAAAAAGTGTAATGCACAAGTTGTCTGACTACGACTACAGGCCACGTGACAAGACACTCTGGGTCGCTGTTGACTTCTGTTTCCACGCACTGACCCCTGCACTAGGATACTCGCCTGTATCTTTCTATCACAAAGGCCTTACCATTGTGGACATGGCATAAAACATAATGAGTCTGTGGTCACTGGGCTGTTATAGGGTTAACAGCAGACACCCCGCCACCCATGGCCCGCTAACAATGAGATTACAGAGCGTGACTGCTGATCTCCTCTTCCTGGGTAGTTTCTACAGGTGCCAGCGCCTGGTGATCCCTGACTGCGGGCACAGACCTGCAATGCCTCATGGGCAAGGAGACGCCTGGCCAATGTCCCAGTGTGTCAGGCGTCTCCTGATATCAGCGAGCCCTGGGTGTATTCTTACCCAACATCTGCTGCTCCTCCTGCCTCTCCAGGTGCACAACACCGATCCAACTCTGCTTAATCCAGCCGCTGGGCACTCCATGTCATGTGTGGCTACCGAACACAGCAGGTGTCAGGGCTCAGACTGAGCACCAAGGACGGGTATAGACCACAAGGATTAGTTTTATGTAGCAGAGTGTATGCGCTTTTTTACTGTATTTTTCACTGTTTTTTGTTATGAACTTTCCTGCAAGCAGCCATATTGGATGACACTCTACTGCCATCATACTGTCTGTATGGACAGTGCAGCAGGGCTTGTATACTTTATGACAGCTGCAATGAATGAGAGTTAATAGTCGGACAAATGGGCATAGACTGATACTGTCTGCGAGAAGTAATGGTGATGAGATGACTCTGCTGACCTTGTCTCTGATGTAATTGAGATGATTCTGGATGCACACATAGCTAATGCTTATGATGTAACTCTGCTGACCCCACCCTCTAATTATAATGAGATGACTCTGCTGACCCCACCCTCTAATGATAATGAAATGACTCTGTTGACCCCATCCTCTAATGATAATGAGATGACTCTGCTGACCCCACCCTCTAATGATAATGAGATGACTCTGCTAACTCCACCCTCTAATGATAATGAGATGACTCTGCTGACCCCATCCTCTAATGATAATGAGATGACTCTGCTGACCCCATCCTCTAATGATAATGATATGACTCTGCAGACCCCATCCTCTAATGATAAGAAGACTTTGCAGACCCCATCTTATTATAATAATGAGATGACTCTGCTGACCCCACCCTCTAATGATAATGAGGTGACTCTGCTGACTCCATCATCTAATGATAGACTTTGTTGGCCCCATCCTCTATTGATAATAAGGTGACTCTGCTGATCCCATCACTTAATGATGAGATGACTCTGTTGACTCCATCCCCTAATGATAATGAGATGACTCTGCTGACCCCATCTTCTTATGATAATGAGATAACTCTGCTGAACCCATCATCTAATGATAGACTTTGTTGACCCCATCCTTGATTGCTAATGAGGTGAATCTGCTGGCCCCATCACCTAATGATCAGATGACTCTGTTGACTCCACCCTCTAATGATAATGAGGTGACTCTGCTGACCACACCCTCTAAGATATTGGGCTTACTGACTCCATCCACAGAGATGACACTGCTGCTCATGTCCTGTCTACACAGTGAAGCACAGAAAAACAGAAAATATCACCTGATCATACAGATAGTAGCCATGGCATTGGTGCAATGGAGATCCCATACTGTCCCAGGGATGACAGGGGGCACAGCGCGCAGGTATAGAGTACACCGGGATATAGATTGTCCTTGAATGGACTTTTCCTATAAGTTATTCTGCCCAAATGTAAAAATGTCTCAAAATTGGAGATAAAAAGATGATGTTTTTACAATATCAGAAATTAGTGTTTTTTTGTTAATTGCCTTAACTTATTACAGGAGGGAAAGACTCATCGGGATCCGGGAGACGCTCTCATGTTGTGGAATTAATTTGTCACAGAAAAAATCTAATTTGATACAGAACGTCGCAGTTTGTGGATCGACAGGAATTTTTTGTTTTACAAAATTAACCGGTGGCGGATAATTAATAAGAATAGATTTTTCTCAACATCTAAAAATATACCCGAAATATAATTACTGACTATAAAGCCGATAATATACCGCCATCCACCGCACAACACACAGAAAATCTATAGTAAGCCGCCCACTAATACTCCAGCTCTGAAAGTGGTGACACAGGGGACAAGTGCTCTGAAGGCCTATCCCATCCACTTGTGGCTCTGTATGGCGGTATAGTGGGGAGATTGTATGGCAGTATCACAGTTTCATTGTACAGTATAGACGGCATGTGACATATAGTATCTATCTGCTCACATGGATGGGGTTTGAGAGTATGCATTTGCAGCTCTGTATATCAGTGCTATATGGCAGTATTATTTACACTGTGTAACAGTATTATTTGCACTTATTAGCAGTAGTACATGGGCAACACACGTCAGAATTTTCAGCTATATTTGGTAACAATATGTCAGTGCAGTATGATATGGCGGTATCATTTATATCACAATGTCAACGGGACATCTTCTTATAAGGTTCCTAGGGATTGTGACACAGAACTTGTCACCGTACATCCACTATATACACAGAGGAGCCCTATCTCCCTTCAAGGGCCCTTCTCTAGCCAATGCTCTGCAACACAGTAGGGAAGGGTTGCAATAATGTTATAGATACTACTACCAAAACATACCCTGCAGGGGTGCACGTACTTTGTCTCAGTCACATTATTACATCAGCACTACAGAACAATGGTCATAACCCCACAAGTAGGACATGCGTAAGACGTCCCATTGCTCAGCCTAGTGGGATTCCTTGCACTATTATTGTAATATCACCCAAATTCTCTGCAGCTACATCTGTAGGGACACAAGTGAGGGCAGCAGATTACACGTGGCGGGGAACCTCCTATAACATAGAGTACATAAAAGTGCCCATAAGGTGCCCACACCATTGCCATTCCGCACTGATCACAACCAAAAACGTAACCTGCACGGCACTGAGGTCCACTCCACCTGTGGATCATACAGTCGCTTTCTTCCCTTACATCACATTTCTTATCCTATGAGAGTCCATAAGGAGTAACATAGTGACAGGGCCTGGGACGCCAACTGGCAACTCTACTTACCCAATTGGTGTCTTAGATGCCCCACATGTAGCGCCTTGTCCTGTCGCCCCCAGACCAGGATCCCTGCTGAAAGACAAGACAAATTGTCATGGATGAGATAATAATATACGTAACATAAAATACCTGCATTATACAGCCTAGCACCTGACCTCAGGGGTCGTGGGGGAGGGGGCATTACTTAAGTCTCACGGACAGACTACACCGCCATGGCACTACACTATTATAGGCTTCTTCACACACCGTTACTTGTACATGACTTTTTGATAATCCACACACTCCCTGTGCCAGGCATTGGGTATTACCAGGGTAACAAGACTGAGCCCAGTAGTCAACATATCCGAGAAGACACCACAGATCTGTCTGGTAATTTCTTTTCTTCATGCCAGGGATTACGGCTTAATTTGGGTGGTGCAGAATGCGTCACAAGGAATGTGACTGTCTTACTCACTTCAAAGAGGTGTAAAGGCAGCGGAGCATGTGCTGAACGCATGGCATGTTCTACAAGGCTTCCAAGTAAACATAACGAGCAGATAACTCTGCCCTCAGTGGGTCATCTACTGCTCTCCGACATGGGATTCACTAGGCCTTCCCCTGATCAGTATACAACAACAACCAACTTGCAAAATGCACTTGATGCAAGATATCATAGTTCAGACTAAAACCAGAAAAAAGAGGGAAACCTTGGAAAACCAGCCTAGCCTTCTAGATACACCTAGAACCTGAGCAACTACATAAACCTAGAACCTGAGCTGCTAGATAAACCTAGAACCTGAGCTACTACATAAACCTAGAAGCTGAGCTACTAGATAAACCTAGAACCTGACCTACTAGATAAACCTAGAACCTGACCTACTAGATAAACCTAGAACCTGACCTACTAGATAAACCTAGAACTTGAGCTGCTAAATGTACTTAGAATGCGATCTGCTAGATGACTTAGAACCCAACCTGCTAGATGGACTTTAAACCTGACGTGCTACATCACTTAGAACCTTACTTGCTAGATGGACTTTAAACCAGATCTGCTAAATTGACTTAGAACCTGATCTGCTAGATAGACTTAGAACGCGACCTGCTAGATGACTTAGAACCTGACTTGCTGGATGACTTAGAACCTGACCTGCTAGATGACTTAGAACTCAACCTGCTAGATGAACCTAGAACCCAACCTACTAGATGGACTTAGAACCTGATTTGCTAGGTGGACTTTAAACCAGATCTGCTAGATGGACGTTGAACCCGACCTGCTAGCTGAACCTAGAACCTGACCTGCTAGGACCCTTACCAATCACACAAACTAGGAGTGAAAGGATATTTGTTGTCTAAACTATTGACAGTCATCAGACCTATTCCTAACCTCTTCCAGTAGCTACTACATCACCCATCAGGCTTTGTCCCACTTTCTTCTACAAAAGCTAATATCCCACCAACTATGTAGAAGACATTTCTAAAAAGTTACATTTCCAGTCACCTCCTAAAAGGCCATTTCCAAGTTCGGCCAACACTGATGACGTTCTTGTCCCAGTCAATCATCTGGTAACCAGCATCTGGTAAACCACATCTTAACCGACCAGTCTAGACTCCAAACCATGCTCGGGAAGGTTATGCTCCAAACCATCATCTGAGGGCAGCTCTCCAAACCACGTCTAAGAAGTCTACATCCCAAACCACAGTCTATAGGGCTGCGGGATCAGGTTGTCTAGCAGCGCTGGGGTCCTGGGTTCGAATTCATGGTTTGAAAGAGAACAGTGTCCTTCGGACGCATTCAATCTGACTCGGTCAGGCAGCTAATATGTTACATCCTTGTTTGGAAGGGATCAATCACCGTCATCTTCTGGAAACCATCTGTAACTAAAGCCCAGGCCAGACGTCCAACCATTATCATGAGGATTCTCAACTCCGTATCCTCTGGACGACCTCCATAACTACTTTCTTACAAGGTCGGCTGACCAGAACATTAGAATCTTACTCGGATGACAGAATCTTGTTCGTCAATGTTGCCTTTAGCGCGTCCCTTGTTGAGATTCTACTACTTTATCTTCGGGGAGTCTTTGCTCATTGGTTCCCCTTCTAGATCTCCACACACCCTGTTCCGGATCGGTATTGCTTCCCTACTGCAGTCATGCGCTATTATTGCCGTCATTATATAATGCTCTTGTAAGTGCTACAAACATAAATGTTGATATTGAATCAAGCGGAGTAGTTTGCCGGAAAAATGTCATCTTTATATAGCGAAAATCAACAAAAACCATGGAGTGGTGCCTGTCATAGGAGTGAGATCTGCATAAATGAATGCCATTATCTATACTGGATGCATTTTGCATGTTATTTGAATACGGTTATATACCGTCGCCGGCGTCTGAGTGAAAAGCGGCTTTAAGAAGGGTAAATATTATTATGGAAATACTGCGTAATGCCGCTTGTCGTTTCCACATAAGGGAAACCGGTTCCATTTCTCTCTGTTTTTATTCCCAGAGAAAGAATAAAATACATATTGAGTGTCGTGTTACTCTGGTGAATAATTTCCCTTTGCATAATAAAGGAAAAGTCCTCGAATTCTCAAAGACGGCCGGCGTGGCGGGGGAGGGGAGGGTGGTATATGACAGTGAGCGGAGATATATGGTATGTGTATAATGCATTGTTTAAAGACATTTACATTACGCTCGTCTAGGTCAAGTGATGTGAAGTGGCGTCTTTTATGGGCTGCGGAGGACGTAGATGGCGGATGGAGGGCCGCCGAGTGTTACGGTTTTTGTATTAGATGTAATCCTCGCTGCTCCTCTGACTCCACAAGAGAAACATCTGGTCGTTTTCAGATTCCCCTCGGATTCCCGACTTCAAAGCGAGTTATAAAGAATAACAAATACATGTACTGGCATTGAGGGGAGAAAATGGAACAGCAGGAGCGACTGGTAAAAACTGTCCTTATTTGACTGCTAGTGACAAGCGCCGCGGGCTGCGTGGTGAGAAAAGCCGAGAGGTTGAGAGAGACGAGTCCTTATCAATCGGGGCTCCAGGTGTCACAGGGAGACATCACTGGCAGCGGCTACTCTGGGATTAGAGAGCTACGGGGCCCCAGGAGGCGGCAGGTCTGCACAGGAGCCTAGAGAGGGGCCCAGAATGCAGCAGGTCTGCAAAGGAGTCTAGAAAGGGGAACCAGGAGGCGGCAGGTCTGCACAGGAGTCTAGAGAGGGGAACCAGAAGGTGACAGGTCTGCACAGGAGCCTAGTGAGGGCCCCAGAAGGCGGCAGGTCTGCACAGGAGCCTAGAGAGGGGAACCAGAGGGCAGCAGGTCTGCACAGGAGTCTAGAAAGGGGAACCAGGAGGCGGCAGGTCTGCACAGGAGTCTAGAAAGGGGAACCAGGAGGCGGCAGATCTGCACAGGAGTCTAGAGAGGGGAACCAGAAGGTGACAGGTCTGCACAGGAGCCTAGTGAGGGCCCCAGAAGGCGGCAGGTCTGCACAGGAGCCTAGAGAGGGGAACCAGAGGGCAGCAGGTCTGCACAGGAGTCTAGAGAGGGGAACCCGAAGGTGGCAGGTCTGCACAGGAGCCTAGTGAGGGCCCCAGGAGGCGGCAGGTCTGCACAGGAGCCTAGTGAGGGGCCATGAAATGCTTCACAAAGAAGAGACCACCAGCCGAGAGCAGCTCTGATGGAAGAAGATGATATAGAAGGAGCTGAGTGCCGCCATGATGCTGCCACCCAATATCTACAGGTTGTGGATGGGGTCATCATCATCATCTGATAGGTTAACTAGGTCTGTCATATGAATCAGGAGGCTCAGGATGAAAAGTGTTATAAGTCTATGTATGTATAATAGAAGAGCAATCAGGAAGGGCAGAGGAACAGGGAAAGTAAGGAAGGGAGAGGGGGAGAGAGAGAGAGAGAGAGAGAGAGAGAGAGAGAGAGAGAGAAAGAAAGAAAGAAAGAAAGAAAGAAAGAAAGAAAGAAAGAAAGAAAGAAAGAAAGAAAGAAAGAAAGAAAGAAAGAAAGAAAGAAAGAAAGAAAGAAAGAAAGAAACTATACTACATAGATAGATAGATAGATAGATAGATAGATAGATAGATAGGAGATAGATAGATAGATAGATAGATAGATAGATAGATAGGAGATAGATAGATAGATAGATAGGAGATAGATAGATAGATAGATAGATAGGAGATAGATAGATAGATAGATAGATAGATAGGAGATAGATAGATAGATAGATAGATAGATAGATAGATAGATAGGAGATAGATAGATAGATAGATAGATAGGAGATAGATAGATAGATAGATAGATAGATAGATAGATAGATAGATAGGAGATAGATAGATAGATAGATAGATAGATAGATAGATAGATAGGAGATAGATAGATAGATAGATAGATAGATAGATAGATAGATAGATAGGAGATAGATGGATAGATAGATAGATAGATAGATAGATAGATAGATAGGAGATAGATAGATAGATAGATAGATAGATAGATAGATAGATAGGAGATAGATGGATAGATAGATAGATAGGAGATAGATAGATAGATAGATAGATAGATAGATAGATAGATAGATAGGAGATAGATAGATAGATAGGCGATAGATAGATAGATAGATAGATAGATAGATAGATAGATAGATAGATAGATAGACTGACATGATACAGATAGATAATAGAAGAGAACAACTCACAAACTGCTCGCAGACATACAGGAGATTTATAGGAGTTTATTCGGAGTTGTGTACAATACATTCTGCTCCATCTGCATCTCCCGGCCAGGGATTTTCTTGTACATTGGCCACCTGTTATAAAATGTTGTCACTTGTCAACAAATGTAACCAAGTGTGAACAGAGGCTCAGACTGTGAACAAATACGAGGGATAAGATAGTGCTTGACCTCAGCACATCCCATAATACGACCTATAGGTCACCTGGACCCGTGCCTGCACTGTACATATCTTACAACGAAGTGGAAAACCCCTGAAATTATCTTCCCCTGTTAGGCTATTGGCCCCATAGTCACATCTATATGAGCTAACTACTAGATATGAATAGCACCCAGTAGTCCCAAGGAGTCGGGGCCCACCAATGACAGCTACCTCCAAATCCCCCATAGTCAAAGCCCATTCACATTCAGTTATGTTACATGGCGGGGATGACATGGTTAAGTCTCCGCACCTGTGCAAGTACAAATAGAGGAGGGGGCAGCCATGCTTCTAAGGCGGTTGTAGAGATCACAGCTGCCCTGGTGGAAACTCGTTGCCAAAAATGTGTTCTGACAAATGTGACATTGTCGTATGAAAGCGACGCAATCATATTCACGAGTGACAACAAGAGGGGGATTGAAACGCGCCTGTGCTGATGCTAAAAAGGTATGAAAGCAACACGTGTGCCCCTCTTATGTGGAGAGGATGGGCCCCAGCCACGTGCAATGTGCCGGCCTGTGTGTGTGTGCCCACCGCCTGCCTAACAGAGAGACCCCAACCCAGATCAGCCCCATCCTGACGGTCACGACCTGACAGACCCCACAGTGCGGGGAGAATTATCTTATCACAAGGATTATTATATTATTATATACTCTATTATTATTATCGTCTTATATTCTGTTATTTTATATTCTGTTATTTTATATTCTATTATTATATTCTAGTATCTTACATTGTATCCTTGTCTCTCCGATTCTATTGTTATGTTACATTCCACTATGTAATATTCTACTCTATTATTTTATATTATCTTACAGTCGATTCTTTCATCTATTATCACATTATGTTCCTTTTATGCAATGTTATATTCCATGCACAATCTATTATACTGTGCTATATTATGTTATATTTTAGACTTTGTTACATTTATAATATATATTTTTCTTTTATCATGTTACATTGCAATCTCTTATGTCGTATCACTTTATATTATATTACATTCTACTGTATATCGTGTATTATATTATGTTATATTCTATTAGGTTACATTTCATTACCTTGTATTATATCTTATCATTTTATATGTTATTCTATTGTACTATGTTATATTACATCCAATGATATTATATTCTTTTATGTTACGTTGTATCTTCTTCTATTATATCCCATTGTATTCTCTCTCATTACGTTCTATTCCATTTTGTTACATCCTGTGATTAATTCCCTCATTGCAGAACTGATTTGTTCTGTCGCGTAGATGACGACTTGGATCCAAACAAGGTCCATATATCACATGATGTCATCAGAACCTCTCAGTAGCGCAGCCTCAGGCTTCGGGCCTAGTAGGAGCCTATGAAGCAGTGGTTTTGCATGTGTTCCCATGGGTCGGGCCTGCTCAGGCTCAGCAGTAGGCCTCAGGATTAGCACGGACTCTCTCCCACCTCCCCGCACTGACTTGTGCTGGTGTGTGCATGCTTTAAATAGATGACAGGAGTTTTCTGAGGTCACGGCACTCCAGCGGCGGCGAGGAGGCAGGAATGCAGCTCTGGATGTTTTTAGCCTTGTATGCAAATACTATATAAGTTGAGCTACTATGTATAGACGGGAAATAGGAAACATGTGTGCTACTGCGGGGATGAATGGAAGCGTAAATGCTGAGGATTACCAGGGAAGTGCGGCGTATAAGATGAAGCTCGGGTAAACTGAGGACGGGGAACACTCGCTCAGCACACGACGCGTTTCCTGCAGAGCTGAGCATTGTATGTGTGATGTCATCCACTCAACGCTGCTAAACCTCCATTTACTACCATGTGACTGCGCTGGTGACTACCGGGCCTCTGCCGAAACATACACCTGGACATAATAGTCACCATCTGGAGCGCAGCTCTGAAGTGTCAACCTCCATCACGATCAGATGATTCCATCATAAGGGAAAATCTATTAGCAGGAGGTCGATTATACCGAATAATAAAATTATAATCTCTGCGTGATGAGAAACTTCCGGCAAAGCTTCCGTGTATGATGGAAAGTTCTGAAACTCTCTGATAGACTTGGAGCATTTTCTATATCCATCTTATTCAATTCCAACGTCCTCTTTGGCGCATCTCTAGGTAATCCGTGCGACAGAATTGAAATCGACGCCACTTTAATGACGCCAGTTATAGTAAACCTGACGGGCCGGGGTGACCTCACAGAAAGATCGCCGCAACGCCCGGCCCACTGTCTTATAAAGTTATGAATGGGACGAGAAACAAGAAAGTGGTGCAAATTAGGACTAAAAATATGGCAGGATTATGCCAGTTTTCTGCTGTATATAGAGAGATATTGTAGATACGTCAACTTTATACAAGGATCTCTGTTGCTGACTAATAATAGAGAGATTGCCACAACTCTATCTAGAAAAAACTCCCTCTGCAGCAACGATCTCCCGGCCTAATAGTTTGTTACAATGTGTCAGTGCAGATTATATCTTGTGTCCTGATAGAATGTAACAATCAGAGGTGCAACATGAAGCTCCAGGGCAAATTCTGTAGCAGGCCCCCAACTACAATGTATCATCTATAACACTGGTCTCCTCATATTGGGGAGAGGCACCTCATGGGCTCCCTAAGCCTCCTGTCCTATGTGTAACCACATGCTCTGTACCTGCCATATATTAGATCACAGGTTACAATGTATCATCTATAATACTGGTCTCCTTATATTGGGGAGAGGCACCTCATGGGCTCCCTAAGCCTCCTGTCCTATGTGTAACCACATGCGCTGTACCTGCCATATATTAGATCACAGGTTACAATGTATCATCTATAATACTGGTCTCCTTATATTGGGGAGAGGCACCTCATGGGCTCTCTAAGCCTCCTGTCCTATGTGTAACCACATGCTCTGTACCTGCCATATATTAGATCACAGGTTACAATGTATCATCTATAATACTGGTCTCCTTATATTGGGGAGAGGCACCTCATGGGCTCCCTAAGCCTCCTGTCCTATGTGTAACCACATGCGCTGTACCTGCCATATATTAGATCACAGGTTACAATGTATCATCTATAATACTGGTCTCCTTATATTGGGGAGAGGCACCTCATGGGCTCCCTAAGCCTCCTGTCCTATGTGTAACCACATGCTCTGTACCTGCCATATATTAGATCACAGGTTACAATGTATCATCTATAATACTGGTCTCCTTATATTGGGGAGAGGCACCTCATGGGCTCTCTAAGCCTCCTGTCCTATGTGTAACCACATGCTCTGTACCTGCCATATATTAGATCACAGGTTACAATGTATCATCTATAATACTGGTCTCCTTATATTGGGGAGAGGCACCTCATGGGCTCCCTAAGCCTCCTGTCCTATGTGTAACCACATGCGCTGTACCTGCCATATATTAGATCACAGGTTACAATGTATCATCTATAATACTGGTCTCCTTATATTTGGGAGAGGCACCTCATGGGCTCCCTCAGCCTCCTGTCCTATGTGTAACCACATGCTCTGTACCTGCCATATATTAGATCACAGGTTACAATGTATCATCTATAATACTGGTCTCCTTATATTGGGGAGAGGCACCTCATGGGACCCCTCAGCCTCCTGTCCTATGTGTAACCACATGCTCTGTACCTGCCATATATTAGATCACAGGTTACAATGTATCATCTATAATACTGGTCTCCTTATATTGGGGAGAGGCACCTCATGGGCTCCCTAAGCCTCCTGTCCTATGTGTAACCACATGCGCTGTACCTGCCATATATTAGATCACAGGTTACAATGTATCATCTATAATACTGGTCTCCTTATATTGGGGAGAGGCACCTCATGGGCTCTCTAAGCCTCCTGTCCTATGTGTAACCACATGCTCTGTACCTGCCATATATTAGATCACAGGTTACAATGTATCATCTATAATACTGGTCTCCTTATATTGGGGAGAGGCACCTCATGGGACCCCTCAGCCTCCTGTCCTATGTGTAACCACATGCTCTGTACCTGCCATATATTAGATCACAGGTTACAATGTATCATCTATAATACTGGTCTCCTCATATTGGGGAGAGGCACCTCATGGGACCCCTCAGCCTCCTGTCCTATGTGTAACCACATGCTCTGTACCTGCCATATATTAGATCACAGGTTACAATGTATCATCTATAATACTGGTCTCCTTATATTGGGGAGAGGCACCTCATGGGCTCCCTCAGCCTCCTGTCCTATGTGTAACCACATGCTCTGTACCTGCCATATATTAGATCACAGGTTACAATGTATCATCTATAATACTGGTCTCCTCATATTGGGGAGAGGCACCTCATGGGCTCTCTAAGCCTCCTGTCCTATGTGTAACCACATGCGCTGTACCTGCCATATATTAGATCACAGGTTACAATGTATCATCTATAATACTGGTCTCCTTATATTGGGGAGAGGCACCTCATGGGCTCCCTAAGCCTCCTGTCCTATGTGTAACCACATGCTCTGTACCTGCCATATATTAGATCACAGGTTACAATGTATCATCTATAATACTGGTCTCCTTATATTGGGGAGAGGCACCTCATGGGCTCCCTAAGCCTCCTGTCCTATGTGTAACCACATGCTCTGTACCTGCCATATATTAGATCACAGGTTACAATGTATCATCTATAATACTGGTCTCCTCATATTGGGGAGAGGCACCTCATGGGACCCCTCAGCCTCCTGTCCTATGTGTAACCACATGCTCTGTACCTGCCATATATTAGATCACAGGTTACAATGTATCATCTATAATACTGGTCTCCTCATACTGGGGAGAGGCACCTCATGGGACCCCTCAGCCTCCTGTCCTATGTGTAACCACATGCTCTGTACCTGCCATATATTAGATCACAGGTTACAATGTATCATCTATAATACTGGTCTCCTCATATTGGGGAGAGGCACCTCATGGGACCCCTCAGCCTCCTGTCCTATGTGTAACCACATGCTCTGTACCTGCCATATATTAGATCACAGGTTACAATGTATCATCTATAATACTGGTCTCCTTATATTGGGGAGAGGCACCTCATGGGACCCCTAAGCCTCCTGTCCTATGTGTAACCACATGCTCTGTACCTGCCATATATTAGATCACAGGTTACAATGTATCATCTATAATACTGGTCTCCTTATATTGGGGAGAGGCACCTCATGGGACCCCTCAGCCTCCTGTCCTATGTGTAACCACATGCTCTGTACCTGCCATATATTAGATCACAGGTTACAATGTATCATCTATAATACTGGTCTCCTCATATTGGGGAGAGGCACCTCATGGGCTCTCTAAGCCTCCTGTCCTATGTGTAACCACATGCGCTGTACCTGCCATATATTAGATCACAGGTTACAATGTATCATCTATAATACTGGTCTCCTTATATTGGGGAGAGGCACCTCATGGGACCCCTCAGCCTCCTGTCCTATGTGTAACCACATGCGCTGTACCTGCCATATATTAGATCACAGGTTACAATGTATCATCTATAATACTGGTCTCCTTATATTGGGGAGAGGCACCTCATGGGCTCTCTAAGCCTCCTGTCCTATGTGTAACCACATGCGCTGTACCTGCCATATATTAGATCACAGGTTACAATGTATCATCTATAATACTGGTCTCCTTATATTGGGGAGAGGCACCTCATGGGCTCCCTAAGCCTCCTGTCCTATGTGTAACCACATGCGCTGTACCTGCCATATATTAGATCACAGGTTACAATGTATCATCTATAATACTGGTCTCCTTATATTGGGGAGAGGCACCTCATGGGCTCTCTAAGCCTCCTGTCCTATGTGTAACCACATGCGCTGTACCTGCCATATATTAGATCACAGGTTACAATGTATCATCTATAATACTGGTCTCCTTATATTGGGGAGAGGCACCTCATGGGACCCCTCAGCCTCCTGTCCTATGTGTAACCACATGCTCTGTACCTGCCATATATTAGATCACAGGTTACAATGTATCATCTATAATACTGGTCTCCTTATATTGGGGAGAGGCACCTCATGGGCTCCCTAAGCCTCCTGTCCTATGTGTAACCACATGCTCTGTACCTGCCATATATTAGATCACAGGTTACAATGTATCATCTATAATACTGGTCTCCTTATATTGGGGAGAGGCACCTCATGGGCTCTCTAAGCCTCCTGTCCTATGTGTAACCACATGCGCTGTACCTGCCATATATTAGATCACAGGTTACAATGTATCATCTATAATACTGGTCTCCTTATATTGGGGAGAGGCACCTCATGGGACCCCTAAGCCTCCTGTCCTATGTGTAACCACATGCGCTGTACCTGCCATATATTAGATCACAGGTTACAATGTATCATCTATAATACTGGTCTCCTTATATTGGGGAGAGGCACCTCATGGGCTCCCTCAGCCTCCTGTCCTATGTGTAACCACATGCGCTGTACCTGCCATATATTAGATCACAGGTTACAATGTATCATCTATAATACTGGTCTCCTTATATTGGGGAGAGGCACCTCATGGGCTCCCTAAGCCTCCTGTCCTATGTGTAACCACATGCGCTGTACCTGCCATATATTAGATCACAGGTTACAATGTATCATCTATAATACTGGTCTCCTTATATTGGGGAGAGGCACCTCATGGGCTCTCTAAGCCTCCTGTCCTATGTGTAACCACATGCGCTGTACCTGCCATATATTAGATCACAGGTTACAATGTATCATCTATAATACTGGTCTCCTTATATTGGGGAGAGGCACCTCATGGGCTCTCTAAGCCTCCTGTCCTATGTGTAACCACATGCTCTGTACCTGCCATATATTAGATCACAGGTTACAATGTATCATCTATAATACTGGTCTCCTTATATTGGGGAGAGGCACCTCATGGGACCCCTCAGCCTCCTGTCCTATGTGTAACCACATGCTCTGTACCTGCCATATATTAGATCACAGGTTACAATGTATCATCTATAATACTGGTCTCCTTATATTGGGGAGAGGCACCTCATGGGCTCTCTAAGCCTCCTGTCCTATGTGTAACCACATGCGCTGTACCTGCCATATATTAGATCACAGGTTACAATGTATCATCTATAATACTGGTCTCCTTATATTGGGGAGAGGCACCTCATGGGACCCCTAAGCCTCCTGTCCTATGTGTAACCACATGCGCTGTACCTGCCATATATTAGATCACAGGTTACAATGTATCATCTATAATACTGGTCTCCTTATATTGGGGAGAGGCACCTCATGGGCTCCCTCAGCCTCCTGTCCTATGTGTAACCACATGCGCTGTACCTGCCATATATTAGATCACAGGTTACAATGTATCATCTATAATACTGGTCTCCTTATATTGGGGAGAGGCACCTCATGGGCTCTCTAAGCCTCCTGTCCTATGTGTAACCACATGCGCTGTACCTGCCATATATTAGATCACAGGTTACAATGTATCATCTATAATACTGGTCTCCTTATATTGGGGAGAGGCACCTCATGGGACCCCTCAGCCTCCTGTCCTATGTGTAACCACATGCTCTGTACCTGCCATATATTAGATCACAGGTTACAATGTATCATCTATAATACTGGTCTCCTTATATTGGGGAGAGGCACCTCATGGGCTCCCTCAGCCTCCTGTCCTATGTGTAACCACATGCTCTGTACCTGCCATATATTAGATCACAGGTTACAATGTATCATCTATAATACTGGTCTCCTTATATTGGGGAGAGGCACCTCATGGGCTCTCTAAGCCTCCTGTCCTATGTGTAACCACATGCTCTGTACCTGCCATATATTAGATCACAGGTTACAATGTATCATCTATAATACTGGTCTCCTTATATTGGGGAGAGGCACCTCATGGGCTCCCTAAGCCTCCTGTCCTATGTGTAACCACATGCTCTGTACCTGCCATATATTAGATCACAGGTTACAATGTATCATCTATAATACTGGTCTCCTTATATTGGGGAGAGGCACCTCATGGGCTCCCTAAGCCTCCTGTCCTATGTGTAACCACATGCTCTGTACCTGCCATATATTAGATCACAGGTTACAATGTATCATCTATCATACTGGTCTCCTTATATTGGGGAGAGGCACCTCATGGGCTCCCTAAGCCTCCTGTCCTATGTGTAACCACATGCTCTGTACCTGCCATATATTAGATCACAGGTTACAATGTATCATCTATAATACTGGTCTCCTTATATTGGGGAGAGGCACCTCATGGGCTCTCTAAGCCTCCTGTCCTATGTGTAACCACATGCTCTGTACCTGCCATATATTAGATCACAGGTTACAATGTATCATCTATAATACTGGTCTCCTTATATTGGGGAGAGGCACCTCATGGGACCCCTCAGCCTCCTGTCCTATGTGTAACCACATGCTCTGTACCTGCCATATATTAGATCACAGGTTACAATGTATCATCTATAATACTGGTCTCCTTATATTGGGGAGAAGCACCTCATGGGACCCCTCAGCCTCCTGTCCTATGTGTAACCACATGCTCTGTACCTGCCATATATTAGATCACAGGTTACAATGTATCATCTATAATACTGGTCTCCTTATATTGGGGAGAGGCACCTCATGGGACCCCTCAGCCTCCTGTCCTATGTGTAACCACATGCTCTGTACCTGCCATATATTAGATCACAGGTTACAATGTATCATCTATAATACTGGTCTCCTCATATTGGGGAGAGGCACCTCATGGGCTCTCTAAGCCTCTTGTCCAGCACCTTCTGCACCCCCCTAACATTATGCCTGATTGTGTAGACCGCAGAGGATTGTCTACCCCGGATACAATGTATACACGGCCTCTGGATAGAAGGGACAATGTTCCCATTCACTAGTCTTGGAGATGGCGAGGAAGAGACATAAAGATCAAAGTCACAAAACTTTTCATTCCTCTGAACTCAGAGGATTTCTGCCGTTTTCTTGTATTTTGTGTTTCTGCTTCATCTTTCTTCTTCACATCCAATCTTGAGCTAATTCTTCTCACTGGTGAAGGTTTGTTACAGTTGTATCCAGTATGAATCATCCTCTGTTAGGTAAATACATCAGCATGTTATTCTCTGGTTTGTTACATTGTATCCGCTGCTAGTACGGTAGGTCCTGTAAGTGAAACCCACTATGGGCACCTATAGGAGCCGTCCTATAAGGTAGGGGGTTACCCACATACAGCAGGAGCTGCCCGATGGTCTGGGGTCCGGGATGAACTACTTTCTAATCTATGAGGAGGGGTCGGCTCGCCCCTCTATCCCGCCCGCCCCTGATTACACATGATATTGTGCTGAAGCAGCCGCGGCTGGTAGAAGACATCTCGAGAGCCTCCCTGTTGGACCATCCAGCCGCTCTCCTCCTCGTACAAGAGATCATTTACATCTTGATGATGCAGCTTAAGATAATTATAATGGCAATTCATGTACATCAGGGGGTCTTTCCATGAGAAATGATAATAAGGATTCACATCTCCTGGAGCCCTGATGGGGCGGCAATATACCACAATGATACTGCCAGGAGCTGCCGCTGGGGTGGAATATCAGCCTGGTGTAACCTGTCTCCTAAGAGGTGCCGAGGTGGAAGCCGGATAACAAATAGTACACAGTAATGGCCAATTACACCGAGATGAATAGAGGAGTCAGAGGGGGAAACAGCATCATATATCTAACAGTCTGTAGAGGTATATACTGCGGAGGAGGGGCCACAGCATCAGCAAATGTACAAGATGTGTGTACACAGAGACCAGCAGAATAGTGAGCGCAGCTCTGGAGTGTAATACAGGATAAGTAATGTAATGTATGTACTCAATGACTGTACCAGCAGAATAGTGAGCGCAGCTCTGGAGTATAATACAGGATAAGTAATGTAATGTATGTACACAGTGACTGCACCAGCAGAATAGTGAGCGCAGCTCTGGAGTATAATACAGGATAAGTAATGAAATGTATGTACACAGTGACTGTACCAGAAGAATAGTGAGCGCAGCTCTGGAGTATAATACAGGATAAGTAATGTAATGTATGTACACAGTGACTGTACCAGCAGAATAGTGAGCGCAGCTCTGGAGTATAATACAGGATAAGTAATGTAATGTATGTACACAGTGACTGTACCAGAAGAATAGTGAGCGCAGCTCTGGAGTATAATACAGGATAAGTAATGTAATGTATGTACACAGTGACTGTACCAGCAGAATAGTGAGCGCAGCTCTGGAGTATAATACAGGATAAGTAATGTAATGTATGTACACAGTGACTGCACCAGCAGAATAGTGAGCGCAGCTCTGGAGTATAATACAGGATAAGTAATGTAATGTATGTACACAGTGACTGTACCAGCAGAATAGTGAGCGCAGCTCTGGAGTGTAATACAGGATAAGTAATGTAATGTATGTACACAGTGACTGCACCGGCAGAATAGTGAGCGCAGCTCTGGGGTATAATACAGGATAAGTAATGTAATGTATGTACACAGTGACTGTACCAGCAGAATAGTGAGCGCAGCTCTGGAGTGTAATACAGGATAAGTAATGAAATGTATGTACACAGTGACTGTACCAGCAGAATAGTGAGTGCAGCTCTGGAGTATAATACAGGATAAGTAATGTAATGTATGTACACAGTGACTGTACCAGCAGAATAGTGAGCGCAGCTCTGGAGTATAATACAGGATAAGTAATGTAATGTATGTACACAGTGACTGTACCAGCAGAATAGTGAGCGCAGCTCTGGAGTATAATACAGGATAAGTAATGTAATGTATGTACACAGTGACTGCACCAGCAGAATAGTGAGCGCAGCTCTGGAGTATAATACAGGATAAGTAATGTAATGTATGTACACAGTGACTGTACTAGCAGAATAGTGAGCGCAGCTCTGGGGTATAATACAGGATAAGTAATGTAATGTATGTACACAGTGACTGTACCAGCAGAATAGTGAGCGCAGCTCTGGAGTATAATACAGGATAAGTAATGTAATGTATGTACACAGTGACTGTACCAGCAGAATAGTGAGCGCAGCTCTGGAGTATAATACAGGATAAGTAATGTAATGTATGTACACAGTGACTGTACCAGCAGAATAGTGAGCGCAGCTCTGGAGTATAATACAGGATAAGTAATGTAATGTATGTACACAGTGACTGCACCAGCAGAATAGTGAGCGCAGCTCTGGAGTATAATACAGGATAAGTAATGTAATGTATGTACACAGTGACTGCACCAGCAGAATAGTGAGCGCAGCTCTGGAGTATAATACAGGATAAGTAATGTAATGTATGTACACAGTGACTGCACCAGCAGAATAGTGTGTGCAGCTCTGGAGTATAATACAGGATAAGTAATGTAATGTATGTACACAGTGACTGTACCAGCAGAATAGTGAGCGCAGCTCTGGAGTATAAAACAGGATAAGTAATGTAATGTATGTACACAGTGACTGTACCAGCAGAATAGTGAGCGCAGCTCTGGAGTATAATACAGGATATGTAATGTATGTACACAGCGACTGCACCAGCAGAATAGTGAGCGCAGCTCTGGAGTATAATACAGGATAAGTAATGTAATGTATGTACACAGTGACTGCACCAGCAGAATAGTGTGTGCAGCTCTGGAGTATAATACAGGATAAGTAATGTAATGTATGTACACAGTGACTGTACCAGCAGAATAGTGAGCGCAGCTCTGGAGTATAAAACAGGATAAGTAATGTAATGTATGTACACAGTGACTGTACCAGCAGAATAGTGAGCGCAGCTCTGGAGTATAATACAGGATATGTAATGTATGTACACAGCGACTGCACCAGCAGAATAGTGAGCGCAGCTCTGGAGTATAATACAGGATAAGTAATGTAATGTATGTACACAGTGACTGCACCAGCAGAATAGTGAGTGCAGCTCTAGAGTATAATACAGGATAAGTAATGTAATGTATGTACACAGTGACTGCACCAGCAGAATAGTGAGTGCAGCTCTGGAGTATAATACAGGATAAGTAATGTAATGTATGTACACAGTGACTGGGTCATTTTCCTAATGATTCTTTGCAGATTTTCCCTGCAGTGTCTGTATGAGATCTCTTGACGTCTCTTCCACTTTGTTACTAATATGAAACATTGTTGATTTTTCACACTAAATTACTGTAGGATTTCAGTCTGGTGGATGAACAAGTAAAGTACACAAATACAAAAGATATTAAACCTTACACCCGGATATAACATTGAGTCATTTTGCAAATCTCCAGTCACACTCAGAGCTGTATTCACTAGTTTTGTCCTTTCTTCATGTCAGGTTGCCGGCCTTTTCCTCAGCCCCTGTTGGTCCGGTGTCTGCACAGATCCGGTTCTGCTGTGTTATGTAGTGCCGGCTCCTTACGCCCTTATTATAGCTCAGTGCAGACAATAACAGATGGCTAATAGGTAAAACCAAGGAGGAGCGGAGGATATAGCAGCGAGAAGATGTCTCCCCAGACGCGGCCTCTGCACCCACAGCTCCTTGTACATTACAGATTATGGACAGCTCCTTGGTGTGAAGCCTTGTCTCCGGCTTTCAGAGAGGAGCCTGTTGAGATGTAGCAGGGGAGCGGGTAATATAGGACTAAATTAGATTATCCAGCATCATTATGGCTGCTGCGTATTACTGGAATCATTAATTGATGGATTGTGTGAGATCATAAACCGCAGGATTGAGCGCTGCTGGTCTGGGTGTTGTAACAAAGCCGGTGAGAGCAGCATTTCCCGGGCAGGAGTCTGTACAATGTAATGCCTCTAATGTAAAGCAATCGCCCGGGCACAATATCTCTGCTGCGGCCGGGCTGGAGAGATAATCACTGTGTGGATTGCTCCTCTCTGGCGGTTCGGTGATGTCATTAATTACCTTTCATCTCCTCTAACTGGATGTCATTTGCATTTATATAAATCTTGGCCACTTTTTATCACGTGGTTACGAGATGGCTTTGAAATTCGGGAAATAGGTTTTTGAGGTGAGTAATGAGCAACAAAGTGAAGCTGTAATGTAAGCGCCGGACGACTAAGTGATATGTCGTGGTCTCCTGGACCTCAGGGAAAGGGCCTGCAGAGCACAGAGTCACCCCACAACCAGGCGGCCTTAACCCCCTAATACCTGCAAGGGAGACAGAAGACTACTGGCCCCAGGCCTGGTGCCTAAAGTCTCCCCAACCTGTTGTGGTCTCCAGGACCTCCTTTTGTAAGATGGGGGTAATGATATAAACCAATGTGAGGACAGACCCAAACCCAGTGATGGCTTTTGCTCTTATTTGTTCTAATCTAACAGGGGTCGGACAAAGGCTGCTTGACCCAACAGTTACAATAATCTGGGAACCAACCCTCCACAAATTCTGGGGAATAGGCAGTAGTACCCTTCAGATTTGGTTGTCTTCTGCTGGACCATTACTGTGTTATAGCCTGGGCCTACTTGAGGATCCTCTGGTACTCCGGTGAGGGTCAAACATGGGTTCAATTATTACTAATGAGACTTACTACATTACTTTGCCATGACCCAAATACCTTAGCACCCTCACCTCCATCAACAGGTGATGAAAAGCTCAGAATAGTGAGGCCTAGAGCTCCAGTGGCGTGATCAGTTAGCGCAGTACTTATACAGAATAGTCAGGCTTGTGGAAATGAACTGATATGAACCAGCCGGATACCAAGTCACACCTCAACTTACAGCCAATGTGGGGTCACCACCTTTCTAGCAATTCTGGTGGGAGGTCATGGCACGACCCCATAGCACCAGTGTAGTGTATGGTGGAGATGATATACTCCATAGCACCAGTGTAGTGTATGGTGGAGATGATAAACCCCATAGCACCAGTGTAGTGTAGGGCGGAGATGATAAACCCCATAGCACCAGTGTAGTGTAGGACGGAGATGATAAACCCCATAGCACCAGTGTAGTGTAGGACGGAGATGATAAACCCCATAGCACCAGTGTAGTGTAGGATGGAGATGATAAACCCCATAGCACCAGTGTAGTGTAGGATGGAGATGATAAACCCCATAGCACCAGTGTAGTGTAGGGCGGAGATGATAAACCCCATAGCACCAGTGTAGTGTAGGACGGAGATGATAAACCCCATAGCACCAGTGTAGTGTAGGACGGAGATGATAAACCCCATAGCACCAGTGTAGTGTAGGATGGAGATGATAAACCCCATAGCACCAGTGTAGTGTAGGATGGAGATGATAAACCCCATAGCACCAGTGTAGTGTAGGGCGGAGATGATAAACCCCATAGCACCAGTGTAGTGTAGGATGGAGATGATAAACCCCATAGCACCAGTGTAGTGTAGGACGGAGATGATAAACCCCATAGCACCAGTGTAGTGTAGGGCGGAGATGATAAACCCCATAGCACCAGTGTAGTGTAGGATGGAGATGATAAACCCCATAGCACCAGTGTAGTGTATGGTGGAGATGATAAACCCCATAGCACCAGTGTAGTGTAGGACGGAGATGATAAACCCCATAGCACCAGTGTAGTGTAGGGCGGAGATGATAAACCCCATAGCACCAGTGTAGTGTAGGATGGAGATGATAAACCCCATAGCACCAGTGTAGTGTATGGTGGAGATGATAAACCCCATAGCACCAGTGTAGTGTAGGATGGAGATGATAAACCCCATAGCACCAGTGTAGTGTAGGACGGAGATGATAAGCCCCATAGCACCAGTGTAGCGTAGGGCGGAGATGATAAACCCCATAGCACCAGTGTAGTGTAGGATGGAGATGATAAACCCCATAGCACCAGTGTAGTGTAGGACGGAGATGATAAGCCCCATAGCACCAGTGTAGTGTAGGAAAGACATGATAAACCCCATAGCACAAGTGTAGTGTATGGTGGAGATGATAAACCCCATAGCACCAGTGTAGTGTATGGTGGAGATGATAAACCCCATAGCACCAGTGTAGTGTAGGATGGAGATGATAAACCCCATAGCACCAGTGTAGTGTAGGATGGAGATGATAAACCCCATAGCACCAGCGTAGTGTAGGATGGAGATGATAAGTCCCATAGCACCAGTGTAGTGTATGGTGGAGATGATAAACCCCATAGCACCAGTGTAGTGTAGGATGGAGATGATAAGTCCCATAGCACCAGTGTAGTGTATGGTGGAGATGATAAACCCCATAGCACCAGTGTAGTGTATGGTGGAGATGATAAGTCCCATAGCACCAGTGTAGTGTAGCGCGGAGATGATAAACCCCATAGCACCAGTGTAGTGTAGGATGGAGATGATAAACCCCATAGCACCAGTGTAGTGTAGGACGGAGATGATAAACCCCATAGCACCAGTGTAGTGTATGGTGGAGATGATAAACCCCATAGCACCAGTGTAGTGTAGGACGGAGATGATAAGTCCCATAGCACCAGTGTAGTGTAGGACGGAGATGATAAACCCCATAGCACCAGTGTAGTGTAGCGCGGAGATGATAAACCCCATAGCACCAGTGTAGTGTAGGGTGGAGATGATAAACCCCATAGCACCAGTGTAGTGTAGGACGGAGATGATAAACTCCATAGCACCAGTGTAGTGTTGGACGGAGATGATAAACTCCATAGCACCAGTCTAGTGTAGGACGGAGATGATAAACCCCATAGCACCAGTGTAGTGTAGGGCGGAGATGATAAACCCCATAGCACCAGTGTAGTGTAGGACGGAGATGATAAGCCCCATAGCACCAGTGTAGTGTATGGTGGAGATGATAAACCCCATAGCACCAGTGTAGTGTAGGATGGAGATGATAAACCCCATAGCACCAGTGTAGTGTAGGACGGAGATGATAAACTCCATAGCACCAGTGTAGTGTAGGACGGAGATGATAAACCCCATAGCACCAGTGTAGTGTAGGACGGAGATGATAAACCCCATAGCACCAGTGTAGTGTAGGACGGAGATGATAAACCCCATAGCACCAGTGTAGTGTAGGGCGGAGATGATAAACCCCATAGCACCAGTGTAGTGTAGCGCGGAGATGATAAACCCCATAGCACCAGTGTAGTGTAGGATGGAGATGATAAACCCCATAGCACCAGTGTAGTGTAGGATGGAGATGATAAACCCCATAGCACCAGTGTAGTGTAGGACGGAGATGATAAGCCCCATAGCACCAGTGTAGTGTAGGACAGAGATGATAAACCCCATAGCACCAGTGTAGTGTAGGATGGAGATGATAAACCCCATAGCACCAGTGTAGTGTAGGACAGAGATGATAAGTCCCATAGCACCAGTGTAGTGTAGGACGGAGATGATAAACCCCATAGCACCAGTGTAGTGTAGCGCGGAGATGATAAACCCCATAGCACCAGTGTAGTGTAGGGTGGAGATGATAAACCCCATAGCACCAGTGTAGTGTAGGACGGAGATGATAAACCCCATAGCACCAGTCTAGTGTAGGACGGAGATGATAAACCCCATAGCACCAGTGTAGTGTAGGACGGAGATGATAAACCCCATAGCACCAGTGTAGTGTAGGATGGAGATGATAAACCCCATAGCACCAGTGTAGTGTAGGACGGAGATGATAAGCCCCATAGCACCAGTGTAGTGTAGGACAGAGATGATAAACCCCATAGCACCAGTCTAGTGTAGGACGGAGATGATAAACCCCATAGCACCAGTGTAGTGTAGGACGGAGATGATAAACCCCATAGCACCAGCGTAGTGTAGGATGGAGATGATAAACCCCCTAGCACCAGTGTAGTGTAGGACGGAGATGATAAACCCCATAGCACCAGTGTAGTGTAGTGCGGAGATGATAAGTCCCATAGCACGAGTGTAGTGTAGGACGGAGATGATAAACCCCATAGCACCAGTGTAGTGTAGGATGGAGATGATAAACCCCATAGCACCAGTCTAGTGTAGGACGGAGATGATAAACCCCATAGCACCAGTGTAGTGTAGGACGGAGATGATAAGTCCCATAGTACCAGTCTAGTAATAGGGTGGAGATGATAAGCCCCATAGCACCAGTGTAGTGTAGGACGGTGATGATAAGCCCCATAGCACCAGTGTAGTGTAGGGCGGAGATGATAAACCCCATAGCACCAGTGTAGTGTAGGGCGGAGATGATAAACCCCATAGCACCAGTGTAGTGTATGGTGGAGATGATAAGTCCCATAGCACTAGTGTAGTGTAGGACAGAGATAATAAGTCCCATAGCACCAGTGTAGTGTAGGACGGAGATGATAAACCCCATAGCACCAGTGTAGTGTATGGTGGAGATGATAAACCCCATAGCACCAGTGTAGTGTAGGACGGAGATGATAAACCCCATAGCACCAGTGTAGTGTAGGATGGAGATGATAAACCCCATAGCACCAGTGTAGTGTATGGTGGAGATGATAAGTCCCATAGCACCAGTGTAGTGTAGGACGGAGATGATAAACCCCATAGCACCAGTGTAGTGTATGGTGGAGATGATAAACCCCATAGCACCAGTGTAGTGTAGGATGGAGATGATAAACCCCATAGCACCAGTGTAGTGTAGGGCGGAGATGATAAACCCCATAGCACCAGTGTAGTGTAGGACAGAGATGATAAACCCCATAGCACCAGTGTAGTGTAGGGCGGAGATGATAAACCCCATAGCACCAGTGTAGTGTAGCGCGGAGATGATAAACCCCATAGCACCAGTGTAGTGTAGCGCGGAGATGATAAACCCCATAGCACCAGTGTAGTGTAGGACGGAGATGATAAACCCCATAGCACCAGTGTAGTGTATGGTGGAGATGATAAACCCCATAGAACCAGTGTAGTGTAGGATGGAGATGATAAACCCCATAGCACCAGTGTAGTGTAGGGCGGAGATGATAAACCCCATAGCACCAGTGTAGTGTAGGACAGAGATGATAAGTCCCATAGCACCAGTGTAGTGTAGGACGGAGATGATAAGTCCCATAGCACCAGTGTAGTGTAGGACGGAGATGATAAACCCCATAGCACCAGTGTAGTGTATGGTGGAGATGATAAACCCCATAGCACCAGTGTAGTGTAGGATGGAGATGATAAACCCCATAGCACCAGTCTAGTGTAGGGCGGAGATGATAAACCCCATAGCACCAGTGTGGTGTAGGATGGAGATGATAAACCCCATAGCACCAGTGTAGTGTATGGTGGAGATGATAAACCCCATAGCACCAGTGTAGTGTAGGGCGGAGATGATAAACCCCATAGCACCAGTTTAGTGTAGGACGGAGATGATAAACCCCATAGCACCAGTGTAGTGTAGTGCGGAGATGATAAGTCCCATAGCACCAGTGTAGTGTAGGACGGAGATGATAAACCCCATAGCACCAGTGTAGTATAGGACGGAGATGATAAGCCCCATAGCACCAGTGTAGTGTAGGGCGGAGATGATAAACCCCATAGCACCAGTGTAGTGTAGGACGGAGATGATAAGTCCCATAGCACCAGTGTAGTGTAGGACGGAGATGATAAACCCCATAGCACCAGTGTAGTGTTGGACGGAGATGATAAACCCCATAGCACCAGTGTAGTGTAGGACGGAGATGATAAGTCCCATAGCACCAGTCTAGTGTAGGGCGGAGATGATAAACCCCATAGCACCAGTGTAGTGTAGGATGGAGATGATAAACCCCATAGCACCAGTGTAGTGTATGGTGGAGATGATAAGTCCCATAGCACCAGTGTAGTGTATGGTGGAGATGATAAGTCCCATAGCACCAGTCTAGTGTAGGGCGGAGATGATAAACCCCATAGCACCAGTGTAGTGTAGGACGGAGATGATAAACCCCATAGCACCAGTGTAGTGTAGGGCGGAGATGATAAACCCCATAGCACCAGTGTAGTGTATGGTGGAGATGATAAACCCCATAGCACCAGTGTAGTGTAGTGCGGAGATGATAAGTCCCATAGCACCAGTGTAGTGTAGGATGGAGATGATAAGTCCCATAGTACCAGTCTAGTAATAGGGTGGAGATGATAAGCCCCATAGCACCAGTGTAGTGTAGGACGGAGATGATAAGTCCCATAGCACCAGTCTAGTGTAGGACGGAGATGATAAACCCCATAGCACCAGTGTAGTGTAGTGCGGAGATGATAAGTCCCATAGCACCAGTGTCGTGTATGGTGGAGATGATAAGCCCCATAGCACCAGCGTAGTGTAGGACGGTGATGATAAGTCCCATAGCACCAGTGTAGTGTAGGGCGGAGATGATAAACCCCATAGCACCAGTGTAGTGTAGGGCGGAGATGATAAACCCCATAGCACCAGTGTAGTGCAGGACGGTGATGATAAGTCCCATAGCACCAGTGTAGTGTAGGGCGGAGATGATAAACCCCATAGCACCAGTGTAGTGTAGGACGGTGATGATAAGTCCCATAGCACCAGTGTAGTGTAGGGCGGAGATGATAAACCCCATAGCACCAGTGTAGTGTAGGGCGGAGATGATAAACCCCATAGCACCAGTGTAGTGTAGGACGGTGATGATAAGCCCCATAGCACCAGTGTAGTGTAGGGCGGAGATGATAAACCCCATAGCACCAGTGTAGTGTAGGGCGGAGATGATAAACCCCATAGCACCAGTGTAGTGCAGGACAGAGATGATAAACCCCATAGCACCAGTGTAGTGCAGGACGGAGATGATAAACCCCATAGCACCAGTGTAGTGCAGGACGGAGATGATAAACCTCATAGCACCAGTGTAGTGTATGGTGGAGATGATAAACCCCATAGCACCAGTGTAGTGTAGGATGGAGATGATAAACCCCATAGCACCAGTGTAGTGTAGGGCGGAGATGATAAACCCCATAGCACCAGCGTAGTGTAGGACGGAGATGATAAACCCCATAGCACCAGCGTAGTGTAGGACGGAGATGATAAGCCCCATAGCACCAGTGTAGTGTATGGTGGAGATGATAAACCCCATAGCACCAGTGTAGTGTAGGACGGAGATGATAAACCCCATAGCACCAGTGTAGTGTAGGACGGAGATGATAAACCCCATAGCACCAGTGTAGTGTATGGTGGAGATGATAAACCCCATAGCACCAGTGTAGTGTAGGACGGAGATGATAAACCCCATAGCACCAGTGTAGTGTAGGACGGAGATGATAAACCCCACAGCCTCAGTCTGTCTTGGTGGTAAGGTACCATGTTGGTACAGTGAGGACGTGCAGGAGAAGGCAGCACGTTTGTCTGTACTTTAGCTCGTGTTCTGTGTATTGAAAGAGATTTATGGCTTGTAGACAATGAGCGCCGTTGTCTGATGAATACATCCTTGGCTCCTCGCCATCATTTCCTAAGACGGTGTTTGGTTGTGAGGACTCGTCCCTGACCTGCCTATTCTTACTGTCCTACATCTATTGTCCTGTACACTGGATGCATTTCCTCAACTTTTCTTTAGGCTTTATGTCGTGCAATGTAACATCTACTGGATGTCAGGGGAATATAATGCCTGTACGTGGCGGTCGTGTCTACGTGGGGGGAAGGGCTCCCCCAGAATAACAATGTGCGCAGCTCCGCGCCAATTATTCAGAGATCTTATCCAACTTTAATTCACCATTTGCATCTTCTGTATTAAGTTATAATGGAAGTAGAATATGGGGGTCATCCAAAGCCCTGCCAGCCTGCGGGGCGAGACTATACACACTTGTCCTAGTCCAGAACCTGTGGGAGGAGTAGTAGTCACATAAAGCAGGACTCCTTATATTAAAGGATGATTCTAGTGCTGCCATACCATACTCTAGGCAGTGACTATATTACATTGCATACATTATGTATTTAATGAGGTTGTCCAGGATCAAACGCACTGATACCGACCTGCATCCTCTCCTCCGTTCCTGCACTGGGCCGCCCATCATCGCCGTCTGCTGCAACGCTCACGTTACATTGACTGTAGTCGGTCACCACTGTCAGGTCTATACTACGGGCAGCAACGATTGGTGGCGAAGGTCCCGTGGATGCGATGTCACTACTGCAGCCACCTAGTCTACAAAGTGGAGGTGATGACATCTGGCCCAGTGCAGGAACAGAGCCGAAGAAGCGAAGTGGGTTAGCATGAATGCATTATTATTTTCTAGCCTTCCCCTGTTGACTGCCTTTAATTTTATGTTCCCGGACAACCCCTTTAAGACAGATATGTGATCTCATTTCTGTCTGCTGGTGGTGACGGAGCAGGTGTATCATTACCATGTATACGCGGTAATTTCCCGGCCTCCTGAGGTTTCGCTATGAGCGTGGACATTGTGTAGCGCGGGTTTAGGTAGCAATCAATGGTCTATTCTTGCAAATGATTAAATGATATATTTTCAATAGTATCGGCATATGTCGCCGTAGGACGCTATCATGAAACACATAGTTTAGCGATCCCACACTAATTGCCGCCGGAGCTGTCTGCTGGGGTTATATTACCACCTTGCGTATGCCTTCTGCAGTCCGACGCTGTCACTCAGCCAGTAATTTCAATGTCACTTACTGTTTTTCAATTATTTTCTGACACACACAATTCCCAGTCACAATGAGACAGCGCTCAGCCGCTTTCTCTCCCTGTTTGTGGTGTCTACGGCGCAGTATTGAGCCTGGTTTACATGTATCTGTCGGCTTCTGTTTCTCAAACACAGTCATATACATTTACTCTTATATGCACACACACATACAGTGTTTATATATAAATACACCCGCCCACGCACGAGAACTCTCGTATCCATGCTGATGTGCTTTCGTTGGCATTGGACTGATGCATAGAACGCTATAGATCTCCGCGATGTGAGCACAAATCATTGCCGGCTCAATTACCGTCATCTCAGATATGTCAAGTGTGCAATGTGGTGCAGAGCAAAGGAGCAACATCTAGAAAACTTCATACCGGGAATGAGGAGATTCCGAGAAAAGGTTGTGCCGATGGGACATGTCTATAGGAAACATGCCGGACCAAGGCTAGACTGCGCGAGGTCCAAGATCACATGGGGAATGGGTTAATCTTGAGAGAATTGATGGTTCTTCCATTTCGATTCCGGTTGTAGTTTAGCTTTGTACAAGGTGATGGCACCGCGTAGTAGAGAGGTCAACATCACACTGCAAACTGGTGGCCATAAGACCTGCCTATAGGACAGACCCTGATACTAACTTCAGGAAGGGTCTGTGCTAGATTGGTTGCATTGGTTAGGGCGAGGGGCTTTGACTTAGTCATCTTTTGGTTCATTGCTATCTTCAGACTACCTTGACTATCTTGTGGTGCTGCCACACGTGGCCAATGAGCCAAGAGAGAGAGACTTGACCTGACATTAAGTAACTACCTATAGTCTTGCTTATTTTCTTCTCTTTGAGGAAAATCACTTAAGTCTTATACTTTTACCATCCATTGAGCCTACGAAAAGAAAGACACAAGTCAATCCTGTTGAACAAGGGTCAGACTGGTCCTCCAGAAGAGCTCAGGCTCTGATATGGGACTCAGTCCGGCAGAAAACAACCCCATCTGAGGAGACTTTGGAGCAATGACCCCCTAGGATGACGATTCTACAAAAGCAGCGGAACGCAAGTTCTCAGACTCTTCATCTCTGGCAGACCCAAGGAACCGCAGTCCGACTTGGTGTTCAATGTTTTATTTATATGCTGTGTTGATCTACCAGAAGGCAAAAACACCAAAAACATCCAGTTTTAGGATGAAGGACGCCTCGGTCCAGTGAAACATGTATTTCCTTGTAATGGCACTCATATGAATGTGCCAAAAATAAACAAGACGTTTTTAGGTTCTTGAGTTTTCTTTGGCTTTTTAAGGATTTGGAAAGATGAAGCAGAAGGACTGGAAAAGTACAGCCGCCTCCGAACCCTTCAACGAAGACGCTGGAAAAGTAAAGACAAGAACTGGATGGTCGAAGGAGTCAACTGTCCACTGAAGAGTTAGACTAAGATTAGGCTCAGTGGGAAGGCATTTAAGAAGCTGAAGGTACAAAGGGAGATAGAGACATGACAGACCCCAAAACAAGGTGAAGTATTCTGGACCAACACTAGATACACAGACCAAGACCAATTTAATACACATCAGGATGTCCAAACGTATCAGGATTGCTGCAGACTCAAGTCTTCTCCAGTTCTGGACATAGAACAAGAAGATCCAGAAACAAACACCTTTAGGAGAAGAACGAAAAATGTTGTACCAGTAAAACAAAAATCAATATCTTATATAACTTCAAGATCTTCTGTGGAGAATGAGGTTACCTAGATTACATGTATGCCACCGGAATAAGCCGATTTTGACTGTATTGGACAACAGTCTTTGGGGTAGGTTGGTGATGGGTTGTCCCGGATCCTTTTCAATAAAAAAATGTAGAGGAAAAAGCATCTGACCTGGTCTCCTCTTCTCCTTTGAGTTGAGTGTTCATGTGTATAAGCCTCTAGGGGGACAGAGTTTGGCACAGAGCTGGGGCCACCTTAAAATAGGCCGTACACATAAGAGAGCTGTCATCTGAGGTCACCGAGTCTCCACATGAACCCTCAGCAGGTAGACTGAATAGTAGACGGCAGTGCTGCTGCCAGACTCCACCATCAGTGGCAATGAATCCCAATGACTTGTAGGGTTGAGCCGATCTTGAGATTTCGAAATCCAATTTTCGATCATTTTCCAGCCGATCTCGATCGTGAAATTTGCTCGATCACCGATCGGGATCTGATCTTTCCCGTTCCCAATTGTTCAACCCTAATGACTTCATCCTTATCTCACCAATATCGGCTTCAAGGGAGAGTTAGGAAGACCCTAACACCCATCAAATGGTCGGCTGGCCCGGTTGAATGTAATGGGCATGGCTTGCTGTCCTCGCCAGAACCACTGGAAGACCTAAGAGTTGTCAAGAAAAAGGTAGACACCTTCTCATCCTGAAGATCCCTGAGGCTAGGCAAAGAGTTAAACTATATACAGATAATAAGACACATTCAATCGTCTCATCCACATTTTTTAAAAATATCTTTCTACGTTCTTGTATGGCGGGGGTTGACACCGAGGAGCAAGTTAGACCTTCAGAACTGGTGACGTCTGAAGACCTTCCTATCGTCTGCGATTCTATTTATGTAAAATCAATTACATGGCCGCTTTTATTAAACGCTCTCCTCATAACTCGCCATTAACAAGTGCGAGGCGGACAATGGATGTATACAGTTCACAGGTCCCCGAGGAGTCGGCAACCTTAACGCTCCACACGGCTCTATGCTACTAGAAACAAGTGCCAGCTACACAGCGATGAGTCCGGCCTGCGGACGTCTAACCAGAGCGCCGGGAAGAGCTAATGGCCCCCTGAAGGGCACTCAACACACTGCATTATATACATCAACATGGTTATACAGGGAGACTGCCCGTGAGAGCCACTAGGACTTAGAACATACTGGTGGGCCATATGTATGACATTATAACCCCAGGAGAACCTCTAAAATTGGCTATGTGGCTCCCCTGAAACCCCAGAACCCTAAAAGTTTGGAAAATGTGAGTCGATCTGGATCGGTTTGCTCATCCCTAATGGAGACTATACAGTGAAGTAGAGGAAAGAACCAACTCCATGCAAACATCGGACATCTCATTGCGTATTCCCGTCATGGCTCCGCGCTCAGCATTCAGGCAATCGGCTCCACGCTCCAGGTGTGAGGGAAGTTTATAGCCCTTTGTATCAATCACAGACGAGGAATAAATCTCCGGCTGAAGCCAAGGCTTCTGATATCCAGAATGAAAAACAACAGGTTGTGTGCAAAACATAAAAAGTTATAGTCAAGGAGACGCGAAGAGACTTTGGCAGGTCTTTGACTTGGCCAATGGGACAAAGTATCTGTAGGGCACAATTCAGTTCATATAACAGGGACACAATGGGGATTCGGTACCACTCCGCACGTCACATTTCTGCTTCTTGCACACTAGGCATAGACTGGGAGGAGAAGACATCATGGACATTTTGCTCTTCACGTGTTTCCATATTGAAGGGGTTCCCAAGACTAAGATATTGAGCTCCGCCTCCTCTTCTCAGACCGGTGACATCACATCCGCTGGTCACATGACCATGCTGCAGATAAATCCCAGTCTCAAACTGGGGCTGAGCTACAATATCATGCACAGTGTACAACGCTCTCCTGGATAAGTGAAGAGGCCCCAGCCATCTATGTACTTGCCAACCAAGTTGGAGACCAGGCACGCTTTGGTGGCCATGCCCTTTTTTAGAGGCCACATCCCAAATTTCATGTTGTGGATAAAAAATGTGTTTTTTTGTGATGTGACCAGCTTATAAAATGCCCAAATCACATAACAGAGAGAGCAGCAGATGTGGCAGCGTTCCACCAGACCCAAAAGTGAGCTGGATCTGGTCTCTTAAATCAGGCACATGGAGGACACGGGAATGCTGGGAGTTGTTGTGCTGTATCCCTGACAGCTGGAGAGGAACCAATAGGACAGCACTGATTTACATGATGCAAATACTGCCGTAATCTGTGGAGAGGAAGTGTGCCCCTCCCCCATGTGACAATCGATTTGTGCCCCCTGTCATTCTATGTGACCCCCTATTTATGCCCCCTCCCCTATCATTCTGTGTGCCCCCCTATTTATGCCCCCTTCTCTATTATTCTCCGTGACCCCCTATTTGTTCCCCCTCCTCTATAATTCTGTGTGCCCCCTATTTGTGCCCCTCCTCTATCATTCTCTAACCCAATCTTTGTGCCCCCTCCTCTCCCTCCTCTATCATTCTCTATCATTATGCCCCCTTCTCTATTATTCTCCGTGACCCCCTATTTGTTCCCCCTCCTCTATAATTCTGTGTGCCCCCTATTTGTGCCCCTCCTCTATCATTCTCTAACCCAATCTTTGTGCCCCCTCCTCTCCCTCCTCTATCATTCTCTGTGCCCCCCTATTTGTGCCCCCTCCTCTATGACCCCCTATTTGTGCCCCCTCCTCTATTATCCTCTGTGACCCCCTATTTGTGCCCCCTCCTCTATGACCCCCTATTTGTGCCCCCTCCTCTATTATCCTCTGTGACCCCCTGTTTGTGCCCCTCCTCTATTATCCTCTGTGACCCCCTATTTGTGCCCCCTCCTCTATTATTCTCTGTGCCCCCTCCTCTATTATCCTCTGTGACCCCCTATTTGTGCCCCCCTCCTCTATTATCCTCTGTGACCCCCTATTTGTGCCCCCTCCTCTATTATCCTCTGTGACCCCCTATTTGTGCCCCCTCCTCTATTATCCTCTGTGACCCCCTATTTGTGCCCCTTCCTCTGTGACCCCTCCTCTATCATTCCGTGTGACCCCCTATTTGTGCCCCCCTTCCCTATCATTCTGTGTGACCCCCTATTTGCTCCCCCTCCTCTATTATCCTCTGTGACCCCCTATTTGTGCCCCCTCCTCTATTATCCTCTGTGACCCCCTCTTTGTGCCCCCTCTGCTCTGCCTATGTAGCGCTGGCACCTACAAACTATCGCTGCTCTCCAAATCCTATTATACAAGGTACAGTCTGTATTAGCCAGGCCTAAAAATATCAACAACTGCATTAGGATTCCAATAATTAATGGCAGGCATTATGCAAATGACAACGCGCCGCCCTGTAAAATAATGACATTTCTTCATTTTCGTCGTTGTTATGCAAAACAATGAATTTAAGGAGATAAATCATTCTGCGGATTTAAAGAAGCCGCGGATGACAGGCCGAGGCTGCGGTGGGGGAACAGGGGCTGCGCCTTCATGCAAACTTCGCTCGCTGCTGCATGCACAGATCCTGTGGTGCACGGGTAGGGAAGAAACAGCTATTAAAGGTGCAAGGATTTAAAGGGAATGTGAAGCCAATTTTTTTAAGGCTGTATACAATGCAAAGATGTGATAGGCGATTTATTAGCGTTAGTTGTCAGAGTGAAATTGCTGGAAAAGGAAAATGGAAAAAAATATATATATATTTCTCATAAAAACGTGATTTAAAAATGGGCCATTTTTGGTGACAAATTCCCTTTATTGAAATTATTCTTAAAGGGGCCCATCTTTTGTGTATTAATATATTATCATATGGATGAGACATGTCGGCATCGGACAGCGGAGACTATTCCTACGACAGGATCGTTCTCGAGAGCGGTGTTTTAGCTGCTACATCCAGAATGGGGCTAAAAAGACCTCTGATCTCGGGATTGGTGGGGGAGGATAAATAAGGAGGTAAATCATTTCCTAGCTAAAGGGCTTTATCGAGGTTAGGAAACCCTTTCTATAAACCCTTTTGGTGAGTTATTAGACAGGGGGTCTTCTGCTCAGGATCCCAGAGTGTACAGGGGTCTCTTTCTGTAGGACCCGTCCTGTCCTGCATTACAAAGACAACCCACTGATGTGAATGGACAACGTGTAATGCTATGTAATTTCCCAAGTGGTGGCGCTGCATGAAAATTGAACAGTTTCTGCCAGGTTACCCACAGATCACAGCCGATCACTGATCATGGATTACAGTAGAAGGGACACTTTGTGACCCGTTTAAAGGGACCCGTCTAAAAAGTAGGGATTGCCCAAAGCAGAGAACCCATTTAACCATTTAATGAATGATATTGTGGAACAGAACACATGACTAGTCTATGAGCACGGAGCAAGCCCTACAGACTGAGCAGAGCCGGAGCAGTTATCAGCATCGCAGCAGAAGACTGTGCCCTCTAATAAAATGAATAATAGATGGCGGGTATAATGAAGATTGCGGCTCGTCTGTGGCATTTCAGTCCCTGGCAGCCGACGCAGGTGGAAACAGCAGAGAGCGAGTCACATCCATATTTACATCTCTGTCACACGGCATCCTGACAACGCTACCCCCGGCTACAGAAAGCAATAACCGCGCATCCCCGCCATGACAGCCTCTACCAGCCTGGAGAGAAAGGACAGGAACTGATAGAAAAATCATAAAATAATAATAGTGATATACTGTGTACCTATACACTAGGCTGACCCTTCATGGGAGTCACGCTGCCGTCTCTTAAAGTGAACCTCCATCTTTACAGACCATAACTAGCGGCTCCCTGATATAATGTCACTGCGGCCTGATGGGAGGGATCACATAACAGAGACCCTCAGGTATTCCAGGTGCCGGGCTCGTTACAGTGTGTCAGTGCTCTCAGGATACTGCATAGAGGGGCATGGAGTCCCTGGAATGCTATGCATCAGGTGCCATTATAGCAACATATCACAGAATTACCCTCCCCCATACTAATGGCTGACATGGTAGATAATAGGGGGCACTTCATAAAACCACCACCAGGCTAAACAATGAGATGTGCCAGGATTAAGAGGAGGCTTGGTCTGGTGCACTGCGGGCGGTTCTGTGCACTTGAGTTGTATTCTATATCTGTCCGGGGCGGCTGCAGATTTCAAGTATAGCTCAAGTGAATTAAGTTGGGGTAAGTTCGCATAGAGGAATTTCTCCATGTGAACGTATCCATAAATTTGTCAGGTCCAGGTGTGGCAAGTAGGTCCGAAAGTGGATAAAGTGATGCATTTATTGGTGCAAATGGCTCTGCAGCAAAAAAACCCAAAAAACTGTGCCACATGTGAGCTAGAAATCTGTAAGTAGCCAATCTGGACTGTCGTCTGATACATTGTAACTGGACTCAGATCTGAGCTTCTGATGGCTCTCCAGACTGGATACAATTGGATACATTGATTAGATAGAATTGGATACATTGAAATTTCCCCACTGTGGGACTATTAAAGAATTATCTTATCTTATCTTGATTGGATACAATTGGATACAATGACTGGATATATTTGTTACAAACTCACTATGAAATGTATAAACCTGTGTTCACGTCCATTAGTGACTCCGATACAGAATTCGGCAAAACTCAGCGGAGGATGGACGACTTTTCTCTGCCGGTTTCTGTTATATTATATATTATAGTCAGTTTGTATTACAGTCAATGGGATCTGCCGGTGTCCTAACCTCTAAAACAGTCCAGCTCTCTGTCGTTCAGGTCCCCGGAACTAGAAAAGAGGCGACCATCACTGCGGAGCAATGTCACGGAATGGAGCAGATTTTGAGACAGCGAATGCAATCCAAAAATGAAGTGTGAACTTGAGCTTAGGTCTGTGCAGGTTTTCCATCTCATTGACAGTAAGCCGAGATCTTGGAAATGCTGAAGAAATGAAATGAAAGTCAATATAGAAGTGGCTGAATTTTCTTTACTATACAATAAAGCCTAATCTACCTGAAACCGTGCCGAGCCCCGTCCAGGAAGAAACGAGCTGCACGGCGTTCCAGTATATCATGACCTGCGGTAAAGCAGTCGCTGCCGTGCCCACCCCGTGTCATGCGGCCTCCTCCGTGGGTTAAACAGGCCATTTAATGAGATTGGACAATTGGCCTTTTCAGCTTACACACCTCTGTACAAATTCTCCTCACAGGCGGTGCTGCAGGAGGAGGGGGTGTCTTAATCGGGCGGGCTCACCCGGGACAGGCGAGGACATTACCCTGAATATAATAAGCGCTATCACAGAGCCGTGTGATGCACATTAGCCGGATAGTTATGCAAATATCACAATTTACAGTGGAGAAATTAGAACCTTTAAAAGGAGTCAGATCTCAATTGATTTTATTGCTTTTATTCGCGGCCATGTCCCACGGTAATTTTACGTTATTTTTTTTTTATTTTTTTTCTCCAGAAGACTTGAGCGATAATGAAGAAGGATTGTGTCTGGTGCAGCAGTCACTATGGGTCTGACCTCCTTAACATTTCATGTACAAATGGGGCTAAGAAAGGCTGCTGCCAAATTAGCCATTACCTCCCACCGAGTCAGCGCTCCTGTCCCATTATTCACAGGGACCCTACTGGGAGCAGCTGAGGCCGGCACTGGATGTGAGAGACAACCACTAAAGCATGTACTTGTTAACTGCTTCAGACCCATACAAGGCGCCCTCCGGCATGGCTGGGAATACGAGAAATCCCACATTCCCATTATCAGGGTGAAAGAAAGCGGGCCTGGCGGAGGCTCGGGGGGAGGGAGGGGGAGGCAATTACATTTATACCTGTAATTTCTATATAGCAGATGACGGGACGTAAAGTTTTTACAGCTGTCCTGACGGAGGCGTGTAATGACATCTCTATGGCAGCGCGAGATAATGCCAGCGCCATGAGAATGACTGCGCGGAGGAATAATATATACAGTAGAGCGGAGGACAATGCGTCCACTACAAAGCGCGCTCTATACAGGCAGGCACATTACCGCCACAGCCGCTCATTTACTAACTAATGGGCCTCAAAAAATTTCTGATGTAAAATAAGTAATGAATGGATGCCTTGAGGGGTGTACGTGGTGGGGACAAAGGAGAATAAAAATAGGACCCCCCTTTCCGAAAGGCTGCGACACGCCATCACATCCCCACTGTCTAGATCTGGAGGGCCTGGCGCTTGTCACTTGCCCCACGTTCACTTTCCCATCTCTCGAAGGCCAGGTGATCCTCCATTGGGAGAGGACGGCGAGGTGACAATGGCTTTGCCCCCTCTTCACACACCCCATAATAGTGTGGCACCTCCATTATGCCGTCTTCCTAATGGGACTATGAGGGCTACTTGACTTGAGTGATATTATGTGATTCGACTTTCACAGCTTTCCTGCACCGTAGAGCTCAATGGGCAAATCCTTCATCTTTATTTATAGAGGGCTAAATCCCAGGAAGTGCTGCATGAAAGTAACGCAACGTTCTGCCTGACACTGAAATACAAGATGTCTGGACCTACCGAGTTATTGCAATCCAAACAGCACTCAACGTAGAAGACTGGGCAGTAACAGTGGTGGTAGTAGTGATAATAGTGGTAATAGTAGTGGCGGTAATAGTGACAATAGTGGTAGTAGCGGAGGTAATAGTGGTAGTAGTAGTGGAGGTAATAGTGACACTAGTGGTAGTAGTAGTGGTGGTAATAGTGATAATAGTGGTAGTAGTAGTGGAGGTAATAGTGACAATAGTGGTAGTAGTGGCGGTAATATTTATAATAGTGATAGTAGTAGTGGTGGTAATAGTGATAATAGTGGTAGTAGTAGTAGTGGAGGTAATAGAGACGATAGTGGTAATAGTAGTGGAGGTAATAGAGACGATAGTGGTAATAGTAGTGGCGATAATAGTGGTAGTGGCGATAATAGTGGTAGTAGTGATAATAGTGGTAGTAGTAGTGGAGGTAATAGTGGTAATAGT
>NC_134266.1:7301685-7461516 GCF_031893055.1 Leptodactylus fuscus
GTGTCACTACAGATTTGCCTGTCTGTCATCACCGTACGGAGTCGGAGGGTACTAGCACTAACATGGCCAGTGATAATGATATTGTGTCCCGGATGGCTGAGCTGAGCTGTCAGAATAACGCCCTGAAGGCTCAGCTGATGCAGCTCAGTTCTAGGACGGGCAGAGCCAGTGACAGTACCGACACTTCACAAGTGATGGCAGAAAATAAGGTAAAACCCGTGCGTTATATTCCAATGAATGATGAACTGCTTATCTCATGTTCTATGCTGCAGTCACATCCAGAGCTGCAGTCACATCCAGAGCTGCAGTCACATCCAGAGCTGCAGTTGCGATGCTGTTGGCTGTTACCAGCAAAGCATACTGTACCGAAACTGAAGAAGCTGGGGCAGCAGTGAGGTGTAAGGATAGAGCCAAAATGAAGCAAACTGGATTGTGCCTGCAGCTCTGGATGTGACTGGAGCATAATGACAGTGCAGGATGGATTGTGAAGTACACTGTTACTACCCAGGGATAATTTCTGATGTCTGTCCTGTATCTCTCCAGCAGGAGGCGTCGTCTGTACAGAGTCCCGTGACCATGGAGATGCGGATTGCGGAGCTGAATCGGCAGAGTGCAGAGGCTCGAGATAAACTCCTGAAACTGATCGAGCAACAGAAACAGAATCTGGTGGTCTCCCCCGCCATCTCCCCCATCACACCGCAGCCGGAGGAGCCGGGTACTGTGCCTGCAGGGGATTAGCTCCATCTTTTCTCTGTTATTCCCCCTGTCCATGTTCTGTAGAGGAGGATCTCGGGACCTTCCAGCTTGTGGCTCCTTCCCCAATGCTGCGGCCTGGTGAAGGAGACTCAGATTTTACCTGGCCCCTTCCCCTTGGCCCTCCTAATGGTTACCTCTTGTAGACCCTTCAGTCTGTGCACCCCATTACCCCAGGATCTAGAGCAGAGAGGTTTATGGGGCCATTAGTATATACTGTCAGGTGTACAGACACGTAGTATGATGAGGGTTGTAGTGCTGGAGCTTTAGGTTTCTATAACCACAGTGATGTTTGCTCTCACAGCCGCCATGTCTCTTACTCCACCAGGAAGAAGAGTGCGGCTGATTGATGCCGTTCTCCCGATGCCGCAGTTTACAGATTCTTCTATTGAGGAGACCCCATCTCCGGGCAGCAGGGGCAGTGGGCGCAGGTAAGACAAGGGGGTACAAGGCTCTACAGTAGATCCTATTCCTTTGCATCAACATAGTCCAGCTGCATGCTGGGAGATGGTTTTTTTTTTCTGCAGCAGACTCCTGTATCATTACATCTCCCACAATGCATTGCAGCAGATATCATTGGTTGTAATTAATAGGACGTTGCTGTGTGCGCTGCAGAGCTGACATTCCACTTCTCTTATAGATCAAGCGCCTCTCAGAGATCTAACTCATCGATGAGTGTCTCGTCTAGAGGGGGGAGAGCGGCACCAGACGGACCGTGGGTGAAGGTAAGGAGATTCATTAGGATGGTGGGGGGTCTCGGGGGAATTGAGGTTGGAGCATTATAATGGGGGAGTCAGAGAGATTTCTCTTATACAGTAGAATAACTGTATAGATAGCGCCCCCCTGTACCAGAAGACACTGGTGGTCAATTATCACTTATAGTCATAGCTAGACTGTAGGGGGCGTACATTTGGGAGACTCTGCAGCAGCCATCTTTAATGTTGCTGGCCGTGTCTCTTTGACGCCCTGATGTTTCAGACATTGAATAAAAAGCAGCCATTGACTATGTTGTTGTGTCTGATAATGCAGCTGAATTCTAGACACAGCCTATGGCCAAGGGTGGCGCTGTTCCCTACATAGCTACATTGGCCAGTATCTGCTTTTTCTGTGATATCTTACTAATGAACTACAAGTACCAGCCCCACTTCTGACTGCTCTCCCCTCTCTGGCAGGTTGGTAAGGACAAGGAGGAGGGCTGGTTCGCACTTTCCACCCACGTCTCGTGACTCCTCGCTGATCGGTGACGTCCGGACTTTCATATTTTATATTTATACATAATTTATAACACTTTTAAATAAAATTGATATTTTTTTTCATGTTGTCTGATCTCAGATATTGTTCTACAGGCTAAAGGGGGAGGCAACGTGAGCGCTACCTTATGGAACATTCTTACATAGAAACTGTTGCTCAAAGGAACAGATTAGATTCCCAGTTTCCTAAAACTTCTGTCAGTTGAGGGCTTGTTACCCTGTTTTAGTGCAGACAACACATCAGCTGCACAGACCCCTCTCCAGCGATGAGATTTCCCCATAGGAATACATGGTACAAATGGGAGATGTTTTATCGTCCATTATTAGAAAAACATGGCTGCTTTTTTTTTGCTGCATCTCTGCTCTATTGAGGTAAATGGGGGTGTAATACCAGACCCAACCTGAGCCTAGATGTGGTGCTAGTACATAAGAGAGTATGTAAAGCCAAGTAGTCTCACGGGTGGATGAGCTGGAGGGGTCCGGCCACATCTAGATTGAGCTACGTAAGGACAACAAACCGCCAGCTGCAGAGATGATGGAGGTTTTTAGAATATTTTAATAAATTCAAAAATAAACTTTAATAATTTTCAAGAAAATTTGATAATCTTGTAACTTCGCTCTCCTTCGTCCTCCTCTGGGGTTGCCATTGATATTCACACTCCAAGAAATAAGTTAATGTTTCCAAGCATCACACAAAGCACAACCTGGAAGAGGAAGACGCAGGGTTAAATGTGATGTAGAGGCGCCCCTTACTGGTCAGTGTGCGTTCCTATCAGTGAGTGCTCCTTACCATACACTCCGGCCCTCCCACACGGGGGCGGGGGTCACACTTTGAAGCCGAGGGCCCTCATACACTCTTTGTGGGCCTCTATGAGATCCTGGCAGCTCTCCTCGCCTTTCTCAATGATACTGCGGAGAAAAGAGAAATTACTCAGAATATTATTATACTTGGAGGGGACATGGCGGCAGCTGCCACTTCATCTCTCATTGGTCACTGTAGCCCATAGATCAGGAGACTTTGGCGCTCCGGCTGTTGTGCAACTACAACTCCCAGCATGCTCAAAAACCCTCCACCCCTGAGAACAGCGGAGTTAGTGTGCATGCTGGGAAATGTAGTGTCAGAGGACGCCGGTCCCCGCCGTAGACTATGCTGAATGTAGCGTCAGAGGACGCCGGTCCCCGCCGTAGACTATACTGAATGTAGCGTCAGAGGATGCCGGTCCCCGCCGTAGACTATACTGAATGTAGCGTCAGAGGATGCCGGTCCCCGCCGTAGACTATGCTGAATGTAGCGTCAGAGGATGCCGGTCCCCGCCGTAGACTATGCTGAATGTAGCGTCAGAGGCTGCCGGTCCCCGCCATAGACTATGCTGAATGTAGCGTCAGAGGATGCCGGTCCCCGCCGTAGACTATACTGAATGTAGCGTCAGAGGATGCCGGTCCCCGCCGTAGACTATGCTGAATGTAGCGTCAGAGGATGCCGGTCCCCGCCGTAGACTATGCTGAATGTAGCGTCAGAGGATGCCGGTCCCCGCCGTAGACTATGCTGAATGTAGCGTCAGAGGATGCCGGTCCCCGCCGTAGACTATGCTGAATGTAGCGTCAGAGGATGCCGGTCCCCGCCGTAGACTATGCTGAATGTAGCGTCAGAGGATGCCGGTCCCCGCCGTAGACTATGCTGAATGTAGCGTCAGAGGATGCCGGTCCCCGCCGTAGACTATGCTGAATGTAGCGTCAGAGGATGCCGGTCCCCGCCGTAGACTATGCTGAATGTAGCGTCAGAGGATGCCGGTCCCCGCCGTAGACTATGCTGAATGTAGCGTCAGAGGATGCCGGTCCCCGCCGTAGACTATGCTGAATGTAGCGTCAGAGGATGCCGGTCCCCGCCGTAGACTATGCTGAATGTAGCGTCAGAGGATGCCGGTCCCCGCCGTAGACTATGCTGAATGTAGCGTCAGAGGATGCCGGTCCCCGCCGTAGACTATGCTGAATGTAGCGTCAGAGGATGCCGGTCCCCGCCATAGACTATACTGAGTGTAGCGTCAGAGGATGCAGGTCCCCGCCATAGACTATACTGAGTGTAGCGTCAGAGGATGCCGGTCCCCGCCATAGACTATACTGAATGTAGCGTCAGAGGCTGCCGGTCCCCGCCGTAGACTATGCTGAATGTAGCGTCAGAGGATGCCGGTCCCCGCCGTAGACTATGCTGAATGTAGTGTCAGAGGATGCCGGTCCCCGCCGTAGACTATACTGAATGTAGTGTCAGAGGATGCCGGTCCCCGCCATAGACTATACTGAGTGTAGCGTCAGAGGATGGCGGTCCCCGCCATAGACTATACTGAATGTAGTGTCAGAGGATGCCGGTCCCTGCCGTAGACTATACTGACTGTAGTGTCAGAGGTCCCTGCCGTAGACTATGCTGAATGTAGCGTCAGAGGATGCCGGTCCCTGCCGTAGACTATACTGAGTGTAGCGTCAGAGGATGCCGGTCCCTGCCGTAGACTATACTGAATGTAGCGTCAGAGGATGCCGGTCCCTGCCATAGACTATACTGAGCCCACTTTGTGTTTACCAGGGCACCGCACCCACGCCAGCACTGAAGCCTCTTGGTTTCAGTCATCTGCAGGGGGTTTCAATGGTCGGACCCCCAGTGTTCATATATCTATGGCATATCCAAGTGTCTAGTGATGGTGCCCAGGTCATCATCATCCTCCTCCTCACTCCATGGCCTCCAGGGGGCACTCCGCCGCACACTCACCAGGCATCCCGAGCCTTCTTGGTCTCTGGACAGGCACAGCATGGCCTCAGGGGCTTCTTCTCTTGCGTCTCGGAGCTCGCAGGGGTCGAATCACAACTCGCAGCAGCAAAAGTCGACATGACTGGACTGTGCAGAGGAAAACATAAGATCAGCACTGACTACAAGGCCATCAACACCCTCCACATAATAGTACAGTGCCCCTAGTGGTGAGAAGTGGTAACTGCACCACTATCAGGATATACACAGACGTGCTGCAGTATAAGTGAATGCTGGATAACGGTACATAGCTTTAAAGGAGATCTCTAATTTTATGTAACTAAGGCAAAATCGTCACAGCTGAAGGTTTGTTCCAATGGTATCCACTCTAGACATTTTATCTGCACTTATACACAGTAGCAGCTCTCAGGTCAGGATGGTTCACCGGGGTCATGTGATACAAGCAGCGTCACTGTGCGCTCGCCATCTCCTACATGTACAGTAGAGGATGTTGTACTGTGCGCAGGCTCATAGATCTGTAGTGAGCCGGCGCCTGTCTCTCCACCTAGTATGGCCGCCACTTGATCTCACCTTCTCCGCTCCTCTGGAGATGTCATTAAGACCTGACTATTGACCTTAATCATAAATCTCGCCCTGACAGGCGACCGCCTACAATGTCAGTGGTGGGGGCGGCGCAGCCTCTCTGTACAGTGTATAGCATGGTTACATCATCCAATCCTGGTATACCCCTGTATACAGTATATACAGGTCACATCACTCTATTCTCATACACTCCAGTATACGGTATATACAGGTCACATCACTCTATTCTCATACACGCCAGTATACGGTATATACAGGTCACATCACTCTATTCTCATACTACAGTATACGGTATATACAGGTCACATCACTCTATTCTCATACACTCCAGTATACGGTATATACAGGTCACATCACTCTATTCTCATACACTCCAGTATACGGTATATACAGGTCACATCACTCTATTCTCATACACTCCAGTATACGGTATATACAGGTCACATCACTCTATTCTCATACACTCCAGTATACACAAGTCACATCACCCAATCCTGGTACACCCTTGTATATTCAGGTCACATCACTCTATTCTCGTACACTACAGTATACGGTATATACAGGTCACATCACTCTATTCTCGTACACTACAGTATACGGTATATACAGGTCACATCACTCTATTCTCATACACTCCAGTATACGGTATATACAGGTCACATCACTCTATTCTCGTACACTACAGTATACGGTATATACAGGTCACATCACCCAATCCTGGTACACCCTTGTATATACAGGTCACATCACTCTATTCTCATACACTCCAGTATACAGTATATACAGGTCACATCACTCTATTCTCATACACTCCAGTATACGGTATATACAGGTCACATCACTCTATTCTCATACACTCCAGTATACAGTATATACAGGTCACATCACCCAATCCTGGTACACCCTTGTATATACAGGTCACATCACTCTATTCTCATACACTCCAGTATACGGTATATTCAGGTCACATCACTCTATTCTCGTACACTACAGTATACGGTATATACAGGTCACATCACTCTATTCTCGTACACTACAGTATACGGTATATACAGGTCACATCACTCTATTCTCATACACTCCAGTATACGGTATATACAGGTCACATCACTCTATTCTCGTACACTACAGTATACGGTATATACAGGTCACATCACCCAATCCTGGTACACCCTTGTATATACAGGTCACATCACTCTATTCTCATACACTCCAGTATACAGTATATACAGGTCACATCACTCTATTCTCATACACTCCAGTATACGGTATATACAGGTCACATCACTCTATTCTCATACACTCCAGTATACAGTATATACAGGTCACATCACCCAATCCTGGTACACCCTTGTATATACAGGTCACATCACTCTATTCTCATACACTCCAGTATACGGTATATACAGGTCACATCACTCTATTCTCATACACTCCAGTATACGGTATATACAGGTCACATCACTCTATTCTCATACACTCCAGTATACGGTATATACAGGTCACATCACTCTATTCTCATACTACAGTATACGGTATATACAGGTCACATCACTCTATTCTCATACACTCCAGTATACGGTATATACAGGTCACATCACTCTATTCTCATACACTCCAGTATACAGTATATACAGGTCACATCACCCAATCCTGGTACACCCTTGTATATACAGGTCACATCACTCTATTCTCATACACTCCAGTATACGGTATATACAGGTCACATCACTCTATTCTCATACACTCCAGTATACGGTATATACAGGTCACATCACTCTATTCTCATACACTCCAGTATACGGTATATACAGGTCACATCACTCTATTCTCATACACTCCAGTATACGGTATATACAGGTCACATCACTCTATTCTCATACACTACAGTATACGGTATATACAGGTCACATCACTCTATTCTCATACACGCCAGTATACAGTATATACAGGTCACATCACTCTATTCTCATACACTCCAGTATACAGTATATACAGGTCACATCACCCAATCCTGGTACACCCTTGTATATACAGGTCACATCACTCTATTCTCATACACTACAGTATACGGTATATACAGGTCACATCACTCTATTCTCATACACTCCAGTATACGGTATATACAGGTCACATCACTCTATTCTCATACACTCCAGTATACAGTATATACAGGTCACATCACCCAATCCTGGTACACCCTTGTATATACAGGTCACATCACTCTATTCTCATACACTACAGTATACGGTATATACAGGTCACATCACTCTATTCTCATACACTCCAGTATACGGTATATACAGGTCACATCACTCTATTCTCATACACGCCAGTATACGGTATATACAGGTCACATCACTCTATTCTCATACACTCCAGTATACGGTATATACAGGTCACATCACTCTATTCTCATACACTCCAGTATACGGTATATACAGGTCACATCACTCTATTCTCATACACTCCAGTATACGGTATATACAGGTCACATCACTCTATTCTCATACACGCCAGTATACAGTATATACAGGTCACATCACTCTATTCTCATACACTCCAGTATACAGTATATACAGGTCACATCACCCAATCCTGGTACACCCTTGTATATACAGGTCACATCACTCTATTCTCATACTACAGTATACGGTATATACAGGTCACATCACTCTATTCTCATACACACCAGTATACGGTATATACAGGTCACATCACTCTATTCTCATACACTCCAGTATACGGTATATACAGGTCACATCACTCTATTCTCATACACTCCAGTATACGGTATATACAGGTCACATCACTCTATTCTCATACACGCCAGTATACAGTATATACAGGTCACATCACCCTATCCTGGTACAGCCACGATACAATATCCTGTGTAAGCTTCGGTGTAAAGTAAGAGGAAACCGCTTATGGCTCATTCAGTGTTGGGGAGTGACCAGCCCATCTATGCCGGTTTTTTGATGGGTGTAAATGTGACGCATCTTTATACACCCCGCAGTGAAGTGGGTGTAGTGGGGGGGGGCGAGTCCTCGGCCTGACATGTATGCTATATCCCACACTGGACAGCTGACATGATACGGACGCCAGTTCCTGCTGCAGCTTTCAGTCCTCCCAATAATTCAGGCGCAGTTATTTACAGCGGGGAACATGAGGCTGAAGAACTGAACGCCAAGCTTAATAAAATCCTCCCGACGTCCCGATCTAATCCGTGACAGTCTCTGACATGTTGTAGTGACTTTTCACAAGGACTGCGGGTCCGTATAGGAGAAGTGAGGTGTGTGCGGCCCCAGAGGGTACAATGAAGACCTCCGCAGGCTCCTGAGCTATCCGGCAGCGGGTCCGGTCACTCCTGTACGTTGCTCGGTGCGGCTTCCATGGCTTGGACTTGTTCTTGTTCTCTGGCACATTTCACACAGATGATTGATTGCACCAATCAGAGGATCGATTAGGGATCTGCAGCAGAGGCGTCACCTTGCTCGGTGCGTCACGTTCCTCAATTCACTGTCATTAGGGGGCGCCGCTGGGGTACAATGATCAGGTGGTACATGTCACATCCATGTCATGCCTGGACACAGGACCATCACCCTGCCTTCATCCCATAAGTGGCGCACGCACATAGTGTAACACGTGACCATCCGACCAGGCCGCCATTATAATTTAACCCTTACATTCACCTCCAGTGTGACCTGAAGTTCCGATATACGTCTTAAAGGGATGTGATGAAAATTATTCCTGATATTTCGGCTCTTTGCTACCACACGTACAATGTCACGTAGCGACAACCAGGAAATATTTTATCCTACGTTCTGCTGGTTGTAGTCAGAACAGTACAGCGGTCATTTACACTACATTTATAGTCAGCCTAATTCTGAGTCTAAGTGACCATCCCCCACCATGACCATGACAACTACACCCCACATTACACACAAGCTACACTGTACCCCCGGAGATCTGCTACTCACGTGTTGTATAAGACAACCAGGACACCACTGTACTGCGCAGGCGCGCAACAAGAACGCTGGGATTGACCGGCCACTCGCTAAGAATGCCGGGAAGTGTAGTTTTTACCGATAAACATTCCAACTGCGCGATATTTCCACAGCGACACCTGGCGGCAGGCCGTGTAAGTGCAGTCCTGAAGCTCTTAATAGTCACGTGCTCTGATCACAGAGCCGTCCAATGCTGGGAAGCCGGGGGCGTGGCGAGTCCAACTTGGATCACGTGGTAGTAACCAAAGGTGATTCCTGGACGCCGGGAAACTGATATCCTAGCAACCGTGACAACAAAGATGGCGGACATGGAGGAATCAGAAGGAACAGGTGAAGGGGGGGCTGCAGCTGATGAGGATATAGGTATATAGCTGGGTATTACTGTATATATCATGTGTATATATGTATATATCATGTGCGCTTGTATTGACTTTACCGACACATTTCGCCGCTGCGTTCAGACTGTGTCGCTTCTTTATAATAAATAATAATAATAATAATACATTTTATTTATATAGCGCCAACATATTCCGCAGCGCTGTACAATTTGTAGTGTTATATGATGCCCTAAAATACTATAATACTGTAACTATATGGTATACTGTACCATATATACACTATACTATACTATAGAATATCATAGATAACAGGCCTGGCTGAGATAAGGAGCTGCTAAGAGCTGTGTAATATAGTATGTGAATATAAATTCATAACAGTCATGAACCTATGTCATTTACTGAGATAAAAAGTAGCCGATATTTTAATTGAGGTTAAAATCTATTTCATTCAAATCCGTTCAGCCGTTTTTGCCTGATTGACACACAAACATCCAAACACACAAACCATACCTCCCAACCGTCCCGATTTCCGCGGGACAGTCCCGATTTGGGTGACATGTCCCGCGGTCCCGGTTGGAGGGAGGTAGGTCCCGATTTCAACTCAGATCTGCGTCCAGAGGACGGAGATCTGAGTTGAACACACATGCGGCTGAAGGAAGGAGCTGACACAGGTCAGCTCCTCGCTTCGCCGCTGCCCGCCTCTCTCCCTGACACATGCGGCTGAAGCTGCTCGGGTGCTCGCTTCGCCGCTGCGTCTCTCTCTCGCTGACACATGCAGCTGAAGCGAGGAGCTGACCTGTGTCAGCTCCTCGCTTCACCGCTGCTGCCGGCTCCTGGCTTGTACATCGCGTCTACAAGCCAGGAGCCGGCGGCAGCGGCGAAGCGAGGAGCTGACACAGGTCAGCTCCTCGCTTCAGCCGCATGTGTCAGCGAGAGAGAGAGACGCAGCGGCGAAGCGAGCACGCGAGCAGCTTCAGCCGCATGTGTCAGGGAGAGAGGTGGGCAGCGGCGAAGCGAGGAGCTGACCTGTGTCAGCTCCTTCCTTCAGCCGCATGTGTCAGCGAGAGAGGCGGCGAGGGAGCGGAGGAGAAGGTAAGTTTAATGTGGAGGTGGAACGTGAATCTGGGGGCAGATGAAGGAGAGGACGGCATGACATTGGGGCAGAGATGGGGGACATGAATCTGGGGGCAGAGATGGGGGACATGAATCTGGGGGCAGAGATGGAGAGGACATGAATTTGGGGGCAGAGATGGAGGGACATGAATCTGGGGGCAGAGATGGAGGGACATGAATCTGGGGGCAGAGATGTGGGACATGAATCTGGGGGCAGAGATGTGGGACATGAATCTGGGGGCAGAGATGTGGGGACATGAATCTGGGGGCAGAGATGGAGAGGACATGAATCTGGGGGCAGAGATGGAGGGACATGAATCTGGGGGCAGAGATGGGGGACATGAATCTGGGGGCAGAGATGTGGGACATGAATCTGGGGGCAGAGATGGAGAGGACATGAATCTGGGGGCAGAGATGGAGGGACATGAATCTGGGGGCAGAGATGGAGGGACATGAATCTGGGGGCAGAGATGGAGGGGACATGAATCTGAGGGCAGAGATGGGGGACATGAATCTGGGGGCAGAGATGGGGGACATGAATCTGGGGGCAGAGATGGAGAGGACATGAATTTGGGGGCAGAGATGGAGGGACATGAATCTGGGGGCAGAGATGGGGGACATGAATCTGGGGGCAGAGATGGAGAGGACATGAATCTGGGGGCAGAGATGGGGGACATGAATCTGGGGGCAGAGATGGAGGGACAGGAATCTGGGGGCAGAGATGTGGGACATGAATCTGGGGGCAGAGATGGAGGGACATGAATCTGGGGGCAGAGATGGAGGGACATGAATCTGGGGGCAGAGATGGTGGGACATGAAACTGGGGGAGAGATAGAGGGACATGAATCTGGGGGCAGAGATGGGGGACATGAATCTGGGGGCAGAGATGGGGGACATGAATCTGGGGGCAGAGATGGAGAGGACATGAATTTGGGGGCAGAGATGGAGGGACATGAATCTGGGGGCAGAGATGGAGGGACATGAATCTGGGGGCAGAGATGTGGGACATGAATCTGGGGGCAGAGATGTGGGACATGAATCTGGGGGCAGAGATGTGGGGACATGAATCTGGGGGCAGAGATGGAGAGGACATGAATCTGGGGGCAGAGATGGAGGGACATGAATCTGGGGGCAGAGATGGGGGACATGAATCTGGGGGCAGAGATGGAGGGACAGGAATCTGGGGGCAGAGATGTGGGACATGAATCTGGGGGCAGAGATGGAGAGGACATGAATCTGGGGGCAGAGATGGAGGGACATGAATCTGGGGGCAGAGATGGAGGGACATGAATCTGGGGGCAGAGATGGAGGGGACATGAATCTGAGGGCAGAGATGGGGGACATGAATCTGGGGGCAGAGATGGGGGACATGAATCTGGGGGCAGAGATGGAGAGGACATGAATTTGGGGGCAGAGATGGAGGGACATGAATCTGGGGGCAGAGATGGAGGGACATGAATCTGGGGGCAGAGATGTGGGACATGAATCTGGGGGCAGAGATGGAGGGACATGAATCTGGGGGCAGAGATGGAGGGACATGAATCTGGAGGCAGAGATGTGGGACATGAATCTGGGGGCAGAGATGGAGGGACATGAATCTGGGGGCAGAGATGGAGGGACATGAATCTGGGGGCAGAGATGTGGGACATGAATCTGGGGGCAGAGATGGAGGGACATGAATCTGGGGGCAGAGATGGAGGGGACATGAATCTGGGGGCAGAGATGGAGGGGAGATGAATCTGGGGGCAGAGATGGAGGGGACATGAATCTGGGGGCAGAGATGGAGGGACATGAATCTGGGGGCAGAGATGGAAGAGGGACATGAAACTGGGGGCAGATGAAGGGTGTATATGAAACTGGGGGAGAGATAGAGGGGGTACATATAATTTACGGGTGACTGTAGGAGGATTATACTGTGTGCGGGCACATGAAAAATTAACGAGTGGGCGGAGTCAACACAATAGTGGGTGGGGCTAAATTTGCCGCGGCGCGCTACCCGCGCCGCACATTTTGTCCCTCTTTCAGTTCTTCAAAAGTTGGGAGGTATGCACAAACTTTCACATTTATAATATTAGTAGGATATATTTTATCTGCAGATATGGACGCCTCCGAAGAACAGGAAGGACAAACTGGGGACGGGAGCACAAGAACGACATCGGGTGATCGGGGTACAAGCTGTGATAATAGGCAGTACTGTAATATCACTGTATGCTTGTATATTACCAGGACAATGACAGGCTGATACTTGGGGTACAGGATAATGACAGGCTGATACTTGGGGTACAGGATAATGACAGGCTGATACTTGGGGTACAGGATAATGACTCGCTGATACTTGGGGTACAGGATAATGACAGGCTGATACTTGGGGTACAGTATAATGACAGGCTGATACTTGGGGTACAGGATAATGACAGGCTGACACTTGGGGTACAGGATAATGACAGGCTGATACTTGGGGTACAGGATAATGTCAGGCTGATACTTGGGGTACAGGAGAATGACAGGCTGATATTCGGGGTACAGGATAATGACAGGCTGATACTTGGGGTACAGGATAATGTCAGGCTGATACTTGGGGTACAGGATAATGACAGGCTGATACTTGGGGTACAGGATAATGACAGGCTGATACTTGGGGTACAGGGTAATGACAGGCAGATACTTGGGGTACAGGATAATGACAGGCTGATACTTGGGGTACAGGGTAATGACAGGCTGATACTTGGGGTACAGGATAATGACAGGCTGATACTTGGGGTACAGGATAATGACAGGCTGATACTTGGGGTACAGGGTAATGACAGGCTGATACTTGGGGTACAGGGTAATGACAGGCTGATACTTGGGGTACAGGATAATGACAGGCTGACACTCGGGGTACAGGATAATGACAGGCTGATACTTGGGGTACAGAATAATGACAGGCAGATACTTGGGGTACAGGATAATGACAGGCTGATACTTGGAGTACAGGATAATGACAGGCTGACACTCGGGGTACAGGATAATGACAGGCTGATACTTGGGGTACAGGATAATGACAGGATGATACTTGGGGTACAGGATAATGACAGGCTGATACTTGGGGTACAGGATAATGACAGGCTGATACTTGGGGTACAGGATAATGACAGGATGATACTTGGGGTACAGGATAATGACAGGCTGACACTCGGGGTACAGGATAATGACAGGCTGATACTTGGGGTACAGGATAATGACAGGATGATACTTGGGGTACAGGGTAATGACAGGCTGATACTTGGGGTACGGGATAATGACAGGCTGATACTTGGGGTACAGGATAATGACAGGCTGATACTCGGGGTACAGGATAGTGACAGGCGGATACTTGGGGTACAGGATAATGACAGGCTGACACTCGGGGTACAGGATAATGACAGGATGATACTTGGGGTACAGGGTAATGACAGGCTGATACTTGGGGTACAGGATAATGACAGGCTGATACTTGGGGTACAGGATAATGACAGGCTGATACTTGGGGTACAGGATAATGACAGGCTGATACTTGGGGTACAGGATAATGACAGGCTGATACTCGGGGTACAGGATAATGACAGGCTGATACTCGGGGTACAGGATAATGACAGGCTGATACTTGGGGTACAGGGTAATGACAGGCTGATACTTGGGGTACAGGATAATGACAGGCTGATACTTGGGGTACAGGATAATGACAGGCTGATACTTGGGGTACAGGATAATGACAGGCTGATACTTGGGGTACAGGATAATGACAGGCTGATACTTGGGGTACAGGATAATGACAGGCTGACACTTGGGGTACAGGATAATGACAGGCTGACACTTGGGGTACAGGATAATGACAGGCTGATACTTAGGGTACAGGATAATGACAGGCTGACACTTGGGGTACAGGATAATGACAGGCTGATACTTGGGGTACAGGATAATGACAGGCTGATACTTGGGGTACAGGATGATGACAGGCTGACACTTGGGGTACAGGATAATGACAGGCTGATACTTGGGGTACAGGATAATGACAGGCTGATACTTGGGGTACAGGATAATGACAGGCTGATACTTGGGGTACAGGATAATGACAGGCTGATACTTGGGGTACAGGATAATGACAGGCTGATACTTGGGGTACAGGATAATGACAGGCTGATACTTGGGGTACAGGATAATGACAGGCTGATACTCGGGGTATAGGATAATGACAGGCTGATACTTGGGGTACAGGATAATGACAGGCTGACACTTGGGGTACAGGATAATGACAGGCTGATACTTGGGGTACAGGGTAATGACAGGCTGATACTTGGGGTACAGGGTAATGACAGGCTGATACTTGGGGTACAGGATAATGACAGGCTGACACTCGGGGTACAGGATAATGACAGGCTGATACTTGGGGTACAGAATAATGACAGGCAGATACTTGGGGTACAGGATAATGACAGGCTGATACTTGGAGTACAGGATAATGACAGGCTGACACTCGGGGTACAGGATAATGACAGGCTGATACTTGGGGTACAGGATAATGACAGGATGATACTTGGGGTACAGGATAATGACAGGCTGATACTTGGGGTACAGGATAATGACAGGCTGATACTTGGGGTACAGGATAATGACAGGATGATACTTGGGGTACAGGATAATGACAGGCTGACACTCGGGGTACAGGATAATGACAGGCTGATACTTGGGGTACAGGATAATGACAGGATGATACTTGGGGTACAGGGTAATGACAGGCTGATACTTGGGGTACGGGATAATGACAGGCTGATACTTGGGGTACAGGATAATGACAGGCTGATACTCGGGGTACAGGATAGTGACAGGCGGATACTTGGGGTACAGGATAATGACAGGCTGACACTCGGGGTACAGGATAATGACAGGCTGATACTTGGGGTACAGGATAATGACAGGCTGATACTTGGGGTACAGGATAATGACAGGCTGATACTCGGGGTACAGGATAATGACAGGCTGACACTTGGGGTACAGGATAATGACAGGCTGACACTCGGGGTACAGGATAATGACAGGCTGATACTTGGGGTACAGGATAATGACAGGCTGATACTTGGGGTACAGGATAATGACAGGCTGATACTCGGGGTACAGGATAATGACAGGCTGATACTCGGGGTACAGGATAATGACAGGCTGATACTTGGGGTACAGGGTAATGACAGGCTGATACTTGGGGTACAGGATAATGACAGGCTGATACTTGGGGTACAGGATAATGACAGGCTGATACTTGGGGTACAGGATAATGACAGGCTGATACTTGGGGTACAGGATAATGACAGGCTGATACTTGGGGTACAGGATAATGACAGGCTGACACTTGGGGTACAGGATAATGACAGGCTGACACTTGGGGTACAGGATAATGACAGGCTGATACTTAGGGTACAGGATAATGACAGGCTGACACTTGGGGTACAGGATAATGACAGGCTGATACTTGGGGTACAGGATAATGACAGGCTGATACTTGGGGTACAGGATGATGACAGGCTGACACTTGGGGTACAGGATAATGACAGGCTGATACTTGGGGTACAGGATAATGACAGGCTGATACTTGGGGTACAGGATAATGACAGGCTGATACTTGGGGTACAGGATAATGACAGGCTGATACTTGGGGTACAGGATAATGACAGGCTGATACTTGGGGTACAGGATAATGACAGGCTGATACTCGGGGTATAGGATAATGACAGGCTGATACTTGGGGTACAGGATAATGACAGGCTGACACTTGGGGTACAGGATCTTATAGTCTTGTATTTCCACAGCTGACCTTGTACATGATGATCCGGTAGATAATGTAGAAACCATCAGCATGACACCTGTAGAGGAGGATGACACACCGGACACCACATCAGCCCCTGACACAGACCAGGACCCCAGTGAGGAGCTCAGTACAGGAGCGGATGATGATGGTGGAGGAGAAGGTGAGGAGTCTGCAGACATTACAGGCCCTCCTGGCCCCAGGGATGAACCAGTCTCAGACGCTCTGATTGTTATGGAAGCCGCTGCTGAGGAAACCATAGAAGAAGCTGTGACCAGCAGTGGGGACGCCTCTGATGCCCATAGTGATCCGGCTCATCCAGAAGGTCAGTGCCTTTGAGCACAGGCTCTTGTTATGAAGTATACGTGTACTTATAGATTGATATGGACTGTATACGGTATACTATACACTCAGGTGATGACAGTGCACCACTGGGAGAGGATGACCATAGTACAAAGGATGGAGGATGGACAGAGGAGACCATGGGAGACTGAAGGACATGTGTCCAGACGTGGCAGACTGAAGGACATGCATTCAAACATGGAAGGACTGGTGACTAAGCATGACAGACACCAGGACATGTGTTCAAACATGGCAGTCAGATGGAGATGGAATCCCAAAGGCCAGTCATGTATAATAGAAGTATATATGTATCCAAGCATGGCAGGCAGAGACTAAGACATAGTTAAGACATATAGCCAGGACATGTGCACACAGGAATCCATGGCAGAGACTCAGGTATTGCCCCCTAGTGGTGGGGCAGGCAGAATTTTATCATGTAACTTTGTGTCTATGAAGATTTGGAGCTCTGTGCCCGGATTTACCTCCTAGAAATGAGATAAAGTCTTTTTAGGACTTGCAGATATTTACTTTGCACTTTGCTGTCTTTTATTAACCTGGTAGCAGAACATATTGAAGCAGATGAAGACGTTCCATCAAGAGAGATCCGACCACCCCAAGACATGAAAGCTGAAGATCCGGAGACTTCTGACATGAGTCCTGCTGAGGCCACAGAAGGTACATCCAGATAAAATACTCCTGGTCTTGTAGGGCAGGATACAACTGGCTGATGACTTCTATATATTCCCGTATCCGCAGGCAGCTCAGCAGATGAAGCTAAAGAGGACGCTGCTGCTGAAGCCCCACAACTTGCTGTGGAGGAGAATCAGGACGCAGCGGGAGCAGAGTCACCCATGAATGGTCAGTGCACAGCCTGCGTGTCCTGGAGCTTCACATGTAACATGTATATGTGTCTTATACTGGCCAATCTTATTTTATAGCAGATCAAAACCCAGAAGGTGACGAAGACGAGGAAGAGATGGAGAAGATCCCAGATGACTTTTTCTATGACTATGACAGTATCTGCTCCCAGCCATATATCTCCCCTGACTCGGGGATCCCCAGCGGCGTCCTTCATCTTCTGTATCCTTCTAGTAACTAAAATATTCCAAACATGCTCATACCTGATGATAGGGGCGATCTCCAAATTTTCCTAAGGGATTTGTCGGAACTGCAATGGGTGTGAACTCAATGCCAATAAAATACTAATGGCCTGGTAGCCCCAGACCCTTTCCTTCCTGGCAGACTTGATCCAACCTGACTCCAACTTATCAATCTAAACACCCTTATCACAGGTCGGCCATTCTGCTGCTTCAGCTATGGCTACACGTGCACCATTGTCTGTTCCACCAGGGTTAAACCTCCTCACCTTGCACGCCCGATATACCATGAGACTACCAGATTGGTTGCCTAAATGGTTGAGTTAATTTCGAGGCCTAGTAAGCCATTTTTGCTCCTTGCTGTCTGACGTCTCACACTGGACATATGCTGTTTATTAAAAATGCTCTAAAAACAATCCTTAGAAAACAAACTTCTGAAGTTTCCGATTCCTTAACATGTCTCAGGCATTCTTTCGGATACGACTGCACCAAACGGGCCAATCTCCACTTGCTGGATGACCAGACCTTGCTGTATGTAGCTGGCACTATGGCCATCATCCTAGGACTCAGGACCCACGCCCAGCAGTATCTGAGGAGCAGCAGTGGTCAGGGCATTGGAGCTGTCGCAGTGAGTTTTTCTGTCCTTCTTCCAAACATGATCACAGGTAATATTGGGGATGATCTGCACATTGGCACTGAGTACTTTTTAGGTACCACAATGGCCACCTGCTGAAGGCCAAAAATGTAAAAGGTGGCAGATGATTCTAAAATGACATCCCTAGAATACGGTTTATGTAATAGAGACGTACAAAACTGAGCTGTGAAATGTTAACCCCTGTTATACCGCTAGGTCCATCCCAGCAGGAGCTATTTTGCAGTAGCTGAAAAGGGACACAAACCGAATATCGTCCTGTATGAATTTCCATCTCTGAGACCATATCGGATCCTCAGAGGTGAGACTGCAGCTAAGTTTAGCCCTAACATTCTGTAAATCTGATCCTTCCCAGACAGTATTGTTGTTTCTCTCATTCAGGCGGCACAGAGGAAGCCTACGCCTTCATAGACTTCAATATGTCTGGGTCACTCCTTGCCAGTGTGGGCAGCAGCCCCGATTATATGCTAACTATCTGGGACTGGAAGCAGGAAAAGATTATGCTGAGGACCAAGGCATTTTCTCAAGACGTGTTTCAAGTCACCTTCTCACCTGAAAACGAGGAGCAGCTGACTACGTGTGGGACGGGGCACATCAGGTGACGTATGACATCTATGGGTCACTCGATTGGACCTTGTTTATATGGCACTGTCTCAATATTTGCAGTATTGACTGATACCTACCTTATTTCTTGTGTAGATTTTGGAAGATGGCGCGCACATTCACCGGCTTGAAACTGCAAGGAGAACTAGGAAGATTTGGAAAGACTGCCCTAACAGACATAGAAGGATATGTCGAGCTGCCGGATGGAAAGGTAGATTTTTGTCCCCTTCTTACTATGCTATACTGTATTTCATGGGCACCGTAATGGGCACTGGTAAAGAGGCCACATTTTCACTGCAGGTGATATCGGGGTCAGAATGGGGTAACATGCTGCTGTGGGATGGTGGTCTTATCAAGGTGGAGATCTGTAGAAGAGGCCGGAGACCGTGTCATAGCGGACCTATCAACCAGTTTGTCCTGGATGAAGGAGAGCTCATCACCATTGGCACTGATGGCTTTGTCAGGGTAAGTCATTTTCCTGCAGACATCTGACTCAATAAGGAATTCCTCAACATCTTCTGATTTTCTTTCTGCTTTATGTCTCCGTCCTTCAGGTTTGGGACTTTGAGACGGTGGATACTGCAGACTCTGTGGACGACTCTAGCCTTCTGGAGATGGAGCCCATGAATGAGCTTCTGGTTGGAAAGAATGTAAACCTCCGGTATATGGTGAAGACCATGGAGGGTGAGGCCCCGGTGTGGTTTGCTCAGGTAAGCCGAGGTCATGCTACTCTCATTGCTATGAGCCAATTTATTTTAGGGTGGGAAGACACTGGGGCACCCAGAGGAAATCCAAATACACTCTATGCAAGTGTGGCCCCTGGTTGTATTCAATCACAAGGAACCCAGAGTATGACAACAATCCTAACAAATAATCCCCCATGATTTCCACTAGACCTGCAGCACCTTCATACCTGCAGCCTGCCCAGGGCCCTGTAAGCAATGGACTACCTTAAAGGGGTCGTGCCATTTGAGCAAGTCATCCCCTAACAACAGAACATCCCATGAGGGTTGTGCTCTGTGACAATCACTCTCATCATGTCCTATGTATCTGGACCTACAACTCTCATCTGCGTCCACTTCTCACTTTCTCCTATAATTTGCAGGACGCCAGTGGAGGGATATGGAAGCTGGATCTGTCCTTCTCCAATATAGTAAGTTTTCTTCTTTCCTACATGTCATATATTTCCAGCTGCAGCCGTTTCCAGTCACCTGGAGATGTCTTCTAGGCAGTCATCTGGTTGTGTATAGGCGGTTTACCTGTCCATGGCGGGTGTGGATGGAGACCACTACACCACAGCCGATATCGGCTTTGGAATTACCATTCGTCTCATCCTTATTTCTGTAGACACAAGACCCCGAATGCCTCTTCTCCTTTCACTCGGGCAAGATCAACGCTCTGGACGTGTCTCCTTCCACGTATCTCATGGCCACCACATCCCTGGACAGTAAGTTCCTGCAGGCACACACATAGGCTATCGTGAGCAGTCACCTTAACTATATATGGACTGCCCATTGACTATATATACATCCACTGTTAACCCTTCAAGGACGTACATATACCATGTCATGTATGGGGGTCCTAAAGCTTCACGTTAACCCTCCTACAATAGTTATGTTCTTGATCCACAGGTGTCATAAGAAGGAAGGTTAGGTCATAGGGTAGTAGATATGGGCCCTTGTGACTGCAGGGCCCCATAACCACTGCTGTGCCTGCAACACCTCATACGCCCCCTGCTGGATTATCATCTATATCACGCAGAGTGTATGTTCTAGATCCTCTGCCAGCTGGCACAGGCCATGGTGTGACCTGGTGTTGAGGAGTAGGGGTGGGGGGACAATGTAGATTTCCAAGTAAGACTCCTTGTTATTTCGGCAGTTCTGTCAGCTCTACGGGTCGGTGTCTGCAGTCAGTCCATCGTATTCTCCATATGTAATGTACGCTGCTCTTTCTATTTCAGGGTCACTCAGGATTTATGACTTTGTTGGGAAGGTTCCTCTTGTGGACATGAAGTTTAAGCAGGGCGGTACGGCGCTGACATGGGCTCCTCGTATGGTCAGTTCCTTCTACATTGTGATATCCTTGTTAACGGGGTTTTCAAGGCCTTATCAGTTGATGACGTATCCTTAAGATAGATTATGAATTGAAGACTGTGGGGTCCAATACCCGATCCTCAAACCAAGCAACTGTTTGAAGAGATTGCAGGGGGCGGGTGAGCACTGCGGCCTCTTCACTACTTACCCAGCGCAGCGCCATATATCGTGTAGTGGTGGTGCTTGGTATTACAGTTCAGCTCCAATCACTTGACTGAGGCAGAGACTGATCAATGTAATATCACAGAGCCTGTTAAGCTGTATTTGGGGAGGACCACTACCCCTTTAACACAGCTGCAGGGCTTCCAGGTCACTAAAGATAGGTCATCAAATGATAAAACTTGAAGGGGATATAAGGGGAGAGCAGGGGGCGCGGGTGGGTGCTAGGTGGGGAGCCGGGGCCAGAGCAGCAGGGCTGTGGGGTCCCACCACACCAGGGTGTGGGAGGGGACCGTGGTGGCCACAAGAAAAGGGCCGTGGGGGGGGGGGGGGGCAACGGGCCGTGCTGCACATGGTTCGCGCAAGGAAGGGGGGTTCCCGGACGAAGTTGCGGGTATAGCTAGTCTGCTATAATACAAAAAATATTCATCAAAAAGACCCTCAGTTTTAAATGTGTCCAGCAGGTGGCGCTGCTGAGTCAAACCTGATGATGAGACTCCTCTGTATTAGGAAAGAAAATTTGCAGATTTGGGCAATTGTTGAAATTTCTGGAACAAATCCTCCATGTGTGAATACCACCTTAGGTTGATGCCACAGTTTATGGAAACGTGTTTTTTTTTTGTAGCAGATTTTGCTAATTTTTTAAAAAATCTAAACTAAGAGGAATGGGAAAGATAAAGGAATCTCCTCTATTTCTCTTATACATGTCACTTCTGCTAAATCCACCTCTGGCTTTGACTCAAAAACTGCACTAAAACCTGCTACAATAAATGCAGCTATATTGCGGTGTGTGTCCTCTGCCTAAGACTTGTGCTCTTCCTCAGGCTCTTACCATGATGTTGATGCCACTTTGCCAGTTTCTGATTCGCCATGTTGCTCTGATAATTCTGTGCCTTCGTCTTCCATTGATTCGCTCTCCTCTGTTCTGCAGGTTAATCCTAAAGGCGGCTTGTTTGCAGCGGGTTTTGAAGATGGCGTTGTCCGTATCATGGAGGTTTACAATGCCACAGGCATGAGGCTCATGGCAGGACGAGGCGGCACCCACGACGCTGCAGTAAACCTGAAACAAGCCTTCAAACCGCACAACGCTCCAGTCACCGCCTTAGCCTATGAGCGTAATGGAGAGATCCTCGCCACTGGGGTAAAATCTTTTTGCAGTTTGGAATCGCTGAGACGCACTGAGGTTTAGCCGATAGGCTTTAGTGCGGTTGTTGTTAAAGAGACTGCGGGTTCCAGTGAGTGCTGCGGCCTCTTCACAGAAACAATGTAAACAAATGCTGCTGCACACCGTAAATAGGTGAAAGGGTGAAACAAATTTTTATTTTAAGTACATAAATTTTAGGTACATTAGCGCCACGGATAGATTTGACAAGCATAAGAAGAGTACTAGATCAATAAATCAGCGTAACGTTTCGGTCATTGTCGACCTTCATCAGATCAGATCTAGTATCAATAAAGCAGAGTACGCAGCAGGGTCATGGCGTTACTCTGCTTTATTGATACTAGATCTGATCTGATGAAGGTCGACAATGACCGAAACGTTACGCTGATTTATTGATCTAGTACTCTTCTTATGCTTGTCAAATCTATCCGTGGCGCTAATGTACCTAAAATTTATGTACTTAAAATAAAAATTTGTTTCACCCTTTCACCTATTTACGGTGTGCAGCAGCATTTGTTTACATTGTGTATGAGTCGCAGGACTCCCTTGACTGCTAGCACCCATATCCTTTATATTTATTAGTGTGCGGTTCCTCTGACATCCATATATCTTCACAGAAACAAAACACAGCGCCATACAGTGTCTCATGGCCATGCTTGGTATTGCATCTCAGCCCATTCACTTGAGTGGGGCTGAACTGTGAACATATGACCAATGAACGTGACCTGGCCTGTGACGTGCATGCTGACTCTACAAACAGCTGATCTATGGGGGTCCATGATGTGGGACCTTATTGATCTCCAATTGATGACCTATCCTAAGGATTGGTTATCAATCTTATCAGGCTAGAACACCCCTTTAAGGAAGTATCTATCCAATTCGACAAGAAGTCCTGCCGCCCCCTACATGTAACCCCTTCCTGGTCTAGATATATAGATGTACTGATATGTAATGATTCTCTCTTCTTCCCGATCACCCTGCAGAGTTTGGACAGAACCGTCTTCTTCTTTGCCGTTGGAGATACCTATGAACCCATTGGATTTGTGCGTCTACCAGGACCGGTCAGGGAATTACACTGGTCGCCCCCCTCACATGTGAGTAGCAGGGAGATCTGTATACAAGGGGGCACAGCCTGTAGTGTATTGTGACCTCCCTCCTGACACGGTTGTCACCTCCATCTGTCACTACGGTCTATAGCGCTCTGTCAACCTTCCTTCCATGTCTTGTCATCTGGTTGTAGGAGCAGAGCACACTGCTGGCTCTCTGTGAGAATGGATTCGCTGTACAGATCCCGGCCCCTGCAGCAGAGAAAACCGATCCGGCCTCCACCTATGAGATCTCCAATCTTCCTCTAAGTTACTTCAGATTCAGTAGCATCAAATCCAAGATTGAGGTAACAACACTGTACAGAACCTGCAGCTGTATACATGTAATACATCCACACTGAGGACCCCCTGAGGTCATCTACCTACGTGGCCTCATATATACGTCTAGGACACTATAGAAAGCACTGGCAGCTGTGGTTTGGACTATGATGGTGAACACTTTACAAAGTGCCATGGCCAGCAATGTAAATGTAGTCAAAGTCTTTTAATGGTCAAGATAAAGGGGAAAAAAGTCAATAAATCATTGTCCACATCCCAATTATAATATACAATTTGTTGTGTCTTATCTGCTTTCCAGAGGGAGGAGCAGCTGGAACGCATACGGAAGAACCGGGAGCAGAAACAGAAGGAACGGGACGCCTGGATAGAAGAACAGAAGAAGCGCGGTGTAGAGATATTAGAGGAGGACCTGCCGCCCATCACAGAGGATGAGGAGGAGAAGCTGCCACCGCTCTACATTCCAGAAGAGCCCAGTCCCATCCTGTGCGGTTTCTATGCCAGTCCTGGGAAGTTCTGGCTATCCCTGGTAGGTTTCATGTGCCCATCATCATCATCACTATTATACTAGGGTCACATGGTGACTTTGGCCTCCGCTCCAGCAATGTCCAACTTATTTGCAACTAGAAGTTGAGGTCGCAGCATCCTCAGAGTCGCAATGTGACTCCATTCACTAAGACGAGTGAGAAGGTCACACGGCGATGATGGCACTCGTGCCCAAAGTCACCATGCAGCCCTAGCCACATTTTCTGTGTATATAATGCCATCTATTTATAGGCAACAGAAAACTATGCCCATTATGACACTTATAATGTGCCCTGATATGTTCCTCCTCCTTTTCTTCTTCTTCAGGATGGCTATGACTCAGGGTTCCTCTACCTATGCAATTTTTCTGACGTTAAAGGACAACCGGAGGATCCAGCATTGAGGAGGGATGAGCCGGAGCGCGCCGTGCCCATTGATGGCACCAGTAACAATCCCATCCACAGAGTGCACTTCAGGTAGACAGCCTCTTCTTATGGTCACACATGTTACGTTTTCCACCCGATTCCTTTCTCACGCTTTTCGATGTAAGGAAGAACTTCCTATCCTATATGTTACATTCATCTGAATCATTTTCTACCTTTTCCCCCTGTGCACTATACATTACTGGCTCCTCACGTATATTGATCCTTAGAGTGTGCTGTATTGAGGTAGAAGTCTATGCTGCCATATGGAGGACTGGCAGATACTCATAAACACATACTTAGATGGCGGTATACCTTAGACAGAAGTGATATTGTGTGGCGGGACTGACTGTGTCCTTCATTTCCCTCCGACCTGTAGCTCCAACAAGCAGCTGTTGTTCTGTGGGATGCAGGATGGAGCCGTCAGGGTTTACCCTCTGCAGCCCAATGATCCTTTACTCCACTCCATGGGCAACTACTGGTCTCTGGGGGTCCACGATAGCCAGTACGGAGCCATCCAAGCCATCAGCTCCAGCTTCGATAACCAGTACCTCGTGACCAGTGGAGCCGACGGTAACATCTTCACCTTCAGCATCCTGTCCATGGAGGACATCGAGCGAGACTTGAAAATGAAGAAAGCTAAAGTGCCTTCTCCTAGGGTAGGTCCAGTCACATGATGCCTCTCAGCCAATCAGACTGTGAATAAGACATGGCGTCCACTTTTTTGAGCACACATCTAGACCCCCAAATGACAAATCTGCCCCATTACATCTTTGTAAGTACCTTATTAGTTCTGTGAGGGCGCTCATGGCATCCGTATTTGTCTTCACCCGAGTTTCCTTATAAAACAGACAACATTGAGGTAGAGGAAATGCCATATTTAGCTATTATTTGACTCAAAAAGACGACTCCGGATTTACCGGGGCTTTGGGAAACCTTCACATAGTGCGTGATCTTTTGTATTTTGCAGCTTAGTCTGGATAGAGAGAAGCCTGCAGAGGATATCGAGGACCCAGATGCGTACAGGTGAAGTCCCGTACAATGTACTGTTATATACAGAGCCCTTGTCCATCCATAGCACAGTAGATATATCTAGCTATACAGTATGACCAATGATTCAGTCATTTCTTCCATGGAGGTCAGTGGCCACCCCGCAGCATTCAACCCCATTAGTAATGTATCTCTGAGCAGGAACATATCTGGGGGGACACCCAGGTCATGTGCCCCAGGTGCTGGTTGTTTGGGGGTCTTTAACAAATCTCAGAAGGAACCCTACATACACTGCTCTGCTCAGTGGATGGCGCTATAGAGCACGACGTGACCCTTATTAGATTTCACTGTCATTCCCTACAGCATAGAAAACGCTAAGCGGAAGCGGCAGCACGACCTCCTCATGAAACAGGCAGAACGTAAGAAGGCCGGCAGGAGGCGAGAGCTCGAGGTGCTGAGGATGGAGTTCCAGCAACTACTAAGGAAGAACCTGGAGCTGCCACATCACATGCAGCTGGGGAGAATGGTACGTAGCAAGGAGCGGAGGCTACAGGTGACCCCTCAGCATAAAAGCCAAATATACACGTGTCACCTACAGTGCAGACACCGCCAGAACCCTGCTGCACCCTGCGAAGAGGATTAAGGCCACATTTTGTTACATGACTGTGAGTGGATACTTTGTAAATGGTGAATAATTGAAGCACTAAGTATATCCGGGTTGGGTTTTTGGGTTATACACTGATCATGCTTCATTTCCACAAATCTGGAGATCAGACCCAGTAGCTGTAAGTGTGTGTGTGTGTGCATACATGTCCTTCACACTAAACCGATCCAGGGCCGACGTCACCCTGACAATACAAAAGGCCAACAACATGTTGCTTTCTCTTCCAGGAGTTTGAGATGGATCATAGGATCCGTGAAGAGATGGAACGTCAGACGTCAGAGAGGATCCGCACCGTGCTGAAGGAGCTGGCCTGGGAGCAGGAGAAGCACAACATAGGACTGAAGAAGCTGCAGGCTCGGTGAATGGGAATACTATTCCTTATAATCCAACCCTACCGTGTGATCATACATTGTGGAGAGATAAGGAACATAGAGAAGAGAACGTGACTCAGACTACAGTGGTTGTTTGTAGTCTGTTACTCTGGAGATTTGGAGATTGTGTGATGTCTAGGCCCACAAGCATATTGTCTTGTGGCCGTGTGGACAGCCATTATAGTCAAGTCATAGTGGTGAGACCCCACCGGTCATAGTGTCATATACTAGCAATGTCTATGATGAGACCCCCCCCCAGAATATTGGAATGTGCTCCGATCAAGTCCTGATATTGGACTTTCACTTTCCAGATTCCGGGATAAAGTGGAGTTTGACACAGTGACCGTCCACGCTATCAATACCGAGCACCAAGTATCCACCTACCGGCTGCTGTTCCTGTCAGAGAAGTCCTATAAAGTGAAAGGGATGAATGGAAAAAGGAGGATGACCCGCTACGACCTGTATCAGAAAGACACCGACGCCATGAAAGACGGTCAAGACTTAGGTGAGAATCAGCCACAGTAAGGAGGAATAACTGCAGGTGACGTCAGGCAGGAAAGCATGGAGGGTATTATAGCAATATCGTGTCCTCTACCATAGAGGAGATTACTGGGGGTGATCCGCTCTTAGGTAAGTCACCATAGAGGAGATTACTGGGGGTCATCCGCTCTTAGGTAAGTCACCATAGAGGAGATTACTGGGGGTCATCCGCTCTTAGGTAAGTCACCATAGAGGAGATTACTGGGGGTCATCCGCTCTTAGGTAAGTCACCATAGAGGAGATTACTGGGGGTCATCCGCTCTTAGGTAAGTCACCATAGAGGAGATTACTTTGGAAGATCTGCCCTAAGGTAGGTGACCAGATTGGTAATATGAAACTATTCATAGGGCTACAATAACCTGTACTCTGTGCGCTAATCCTTCACCTACCATTCCTTCTGTCACATCTATGGCAGCCACTACAGGAGGGGTTGACCTTAGTGCCGTGACGCAGGAGCAGAAACACCGACAACAGTGGCCAGGAAGACGCGCAGAGGGACGCCTGGATAGGATTAGGAAGATCATTGAGAAGGCAGAAAAGGCAAAATCTAAAATATTACAGAGGAAGCAGGAATGGGATGATCTGTAAGTCATTTCCAAGAAACCTTACACACTGCTGAGTCCTGTATATCCGAGCGCTGCACTCAGCGCTCAGTCCTGTATATCCGGGATCACTGCACTCACCACTGAGTCCTGTATATCCAGGATCGCTGCACTCACTGCTGAGTCCTGTATATCCAGGATCGCTGCACTCACCACTGAGTCCTGTATATCCAGGATCGCTGCACTCAGCGCTCAGTCCTGTATATCCAGGATCGCTGCACTCACCACTGAGTCCTGTATATCCAGGATCGCTGCACTCACTGCTGAGTCCTGTATATCCAGGATCGCTGCACTCACCACTGAGTCCTGTATATCCAGGATCGCTGCACTCACCACTGAGTCCTGTATATCCAGGATCGCTGCACTCACCACTGAGTCCTGTATATCCAGGATCGCTGCACTCACCACTGAGTCCTGTATATCCAGGATCGCTGCACTCACCACTGAGTCCTGTATATCCGGGATAGCTGCACTCACCGCTGAGTCCTGTATATCCGGGATCGCTGCATTTACTGCTGAGTCCTGTATATCCATGCTCACTGCACTCACCGCTTAGTCCTGTATATCTGTGCTCGCTGTACTCACCGCTGAGTCCTGTATATCCAGGATCGCTGCCATCACTGCTGAGTCCTGTATATCTGTGCTCGCTGTACTCACCGCTGAGTCCTGTATATCCAGGATCACTGCACTCACCGCTGAGTCCTGTATATCTGTGCTCACTGCACTCACCACTGAGTCCTGTATATCCAGGATCGCTGCACTCACCACTGAGTCCTGTATATCCAGGATCGCTGCACTCACCACTGAGTCCTGTATATCCAGGATCGCTGCACTCACCACTGAGTCCTGTATATCCAGGATCGCTGCACTCACCGCTGAGTCCTGTATATCCGGGATCCCTGCACTCACCACTGAGTCCTGTATATCTGTGCTCGCTGTACTCACCGCTGAGTCCTGTATATCCAGGATCGCTGCCATCACTGCTGAGTCCTGTATATGTGAGATCGCTGCACTCACCACTGAGTCCTGTATATCCAGGATCACTGCACTCACCGCTGAGTCCTGTATATCTGTGCTCACTGCACTCACCACTGAGTCCTGTATATCCAGGATCGCTGCACTCACCACTGAGTCCTGTATATCCAGGATCGCTGCACTCACCGCTGAGTCCTGTATATCCAGGATCTCTGCACTCACCACTGAGTCCTGTATATCCGAGATCACTGCACTCACTGCTGAGTCCTGTATATCCAGGATCGCTGCACTCACTGCTGAGTCCTGTATATCCAGGATCGCTGCACTCACTGCTGAGTCCTGTATATCCAGGATCACTGCACTCACCGCTGAGTCCTGTATATTGATGCTCACTGTACTCACTGCTGAGTCCTGTATATCTGGGATCACTGCACTCACCGCTAAGTCCTGTATATCCAGGATCGCTGTACTCACTGCTGAGTCCTGTATATCCGAGATCGCTGCACTCCCCGCTGAGTCCTGTATATCCAGGATCGCTGCGCCCATCACTAAATATAATAACTTTCCTGCTGTTGTTTCCAGGTACAAAACTAAGCCCAGTGAGGACTACGAGGATCCAGAAGATGTTTTGGCTATTAAAAATGCCAAGGAGAACATGGGAGACTTTAAACTGAAAACAGCAAAAGATTACACTGTGCCAGAACACCTGCGAATAAATGCGGAACGAAAGAGGAATGAATTGTCGATGCTGGAAAGCATGGTATGCGTGTGTATGGAGCACACATAGGAGACAGGGTGCTGTTTATCTATAGGGTGTGACCAGGCGACACGTTATGATAGTCATATGCTATAAAGCCGATGATCAGGAATTGATTATATACTGCAGTACAGAATATCCATTGCTAAACTAATATATTACCATGACTTCTGTTTCTTTATACAGATACATGAGAAGAAATCATCCATGAACCGCTCCATCATGGCACTCCGTGATCTCAAGCTGGAAACCATCGAGAAAATGAAAACTTTGGTCCAAGAGGTGAGAGTCATCCAGGAGGCCCTGGACCCATCCAAGCACCTCCCCGTCCCAAGGGTCCCCTCGATGCTCCCAGACGAGACACCCGAGAAGAAGTTCCAGTACGACAGCGAGACCCTCCACAAGTTCCAGATGGAGCAAAAGAGCCAGGCCCAGGCACGATCAACAATGGAGGAAGGAGGTTTTGGTGGATTTGGCAGTTTTGGAGGAAAACAACAAATTGCAGCAAAGCAGTCGGAGCCGCATTCTAGACCGTCCACCACAAGCACCGTGAGATCGTACCGCATAGCGTCTTCACAGAGACGGCATGTACAGAATACAGAGACGTCTGGCCTGGAGAAAGAGGCTGAACAGAGAGAGGAGATCAAGAATTTATACAGGCAGGAGAACCTCATCAAACAGGTAACAGGAGCGGAGGTGGGACTAGTGTCTAAAAAGTAATGAACCCAATGATGGGACACACTGCCACTGTGTGCACTGCACTTACTCCGCTCCCATAGAAATCCTTTATACTAGCCAATGGCTTTTACATCAGAGAGCAAGTGTAAGAGTGCACTTACCTGATCCTGAGGGTAGGTTGTCAGTGCTGGTGGTCTAACATCCAGGACCCTAACAGATCAGCACAGGGAAGTATCCTGCAGGTGCCACTGCCCCCATCTACATGAATGGCTGTGCCTGGTACTGCAGCTTATCCTATGGATTCCCTGTGCTGATCAGGGTTCCACCGATCAAATATTATTGGATCCCCATCAATGAAGTGTTCACGTCTTGTCACGATGCAAAAATAAACACAAATAATAATATAAAATAATAAAACTTTAATACAAAAATAGAAGGTAAACCACCAGTGCAAGCTCTATGCAGACACTGAACAAGCAGAGAATTCTGGGAGATTTCAGCTCTGCAGAATGGTGACTCTGCTGTCTGCACAGGAGACTGCTCGGTGTTGTATTACTATATATAGTGGGTGTCCGCTCCATTGTATACGTATCCTTTACTCCTCTCAAGGGGATATCGGGCACTCATTGCTGATCGGTTTGGATCCATGGCGGTCCACACATTTCACTCGTCTTTTACTATATTACTCGTTTATTGGGTCATGGTCCAGGTGGGCTTCCTCCGTTAACCCTTCCTCCACCTTTATTCCAGATATACAAACTGGCCAGCGACTTTGACGCGGAGCTCCGCATTGTACGACACCGGAAGCTGCAGCTGGATGTGCAGATGAAGATGGCCGACCTGCAGCACATCACACTGTTCGAGGAGCTTCTCCTGCTGAAGGAGTTTGAGAAACGGGAGGATATCTTACAGGAGAAAGTCAGTGACCGAATCACTGAGCTGGATGATATAAAGGTATGTCTATGAGGATATAAAGGTCGGGTCATATCAGGGGTATCCGAATATCAGAGTATTATGTCCTTCATTGTAGAGGAAATCTGAAGACTTTCTGCAGCAGTTGGAGGCCAAGAGGAAGGAAGTCTTAAGGCTGCAGGAGAAGGAGAAGGCTTTACACGATGCCTTCCAGACCTCTCTGGGCGAGGGCAACAAATTTGCCGCATTTCTCACCAAAGTCTTTAAGAAGAAGATCAAGCGGGTAAAGAAGAAGGAGGTGCGCGGAGATGAAGGTGGGTGCCCGGTTTGTGTCTCCTATCTGTGCTAGGACTATTGGTCTTTACAGGTTGCTGAGATATGAATCCTTAAAGGGCTTTTCCTCTTAATATCCCTTGTGGTTTGTGGTTAGTTAAAGGGATTTCTGGCACCTTGTTTATCATAGCAGTGAGCTATTCACAGTAGTATAGACGTCTAACTGCAGAAGGAGCAGGGCCGCTGCAGACCCCTGGAGGTGTGGGGCCAAGGTGTCAGACCCCCAAGGTCAGATACTGATGACCTATCCTATAGAGACCATCTTTAAGGATGCAGGTCACTATCCCTGGTGCTCTGAGCTGCTTTATGGATTTTCTTGACTTCACTTATAGGATCATTCCTTGTTTTCCAGAGGAGGACGAGGACAGTGATGAAGATTCGGATGAAGAATCCACATATGAGAGCGACGATGAGGAATCTGAGTCTGAAGAAGGTGTTTTCGATGACTCTGTGTGCCCAGACAGTGAGTATTACCTGACTACACCTGACTCCCCCTCCTCAGAGAACTTCTTGCAGCTGAGGATTTGTTGCAGTTGAATCTTAGACAATCTTCTGCTCTACACAATAAGGACTTTAGGATGCTTCACTTACCTGCCCTGATACATTGTAACAAACACATTTTGCGATCATGTCGCCGTCTCTTTGTCCCTTTCAGACTGTGACCATGAATTGTTTGACAACGTGCTACAGATGAGAGAGAAGAGACTGGACATCGAGGAGGCTCTGGTGGAGGAAAAGAAGACCATGGACAATCTGAAGAAGGAATCTGACGCCTTGGCCAAGAAGGTGACTTTTTGGAAGATGGCTAATCTTAACGGGGGAGGGAGATGTATCAGAGTACAATAACAGACAGCAGAGTATTACTTGTAGCTCTGGATGTGGTTGAAGTATATGATAGATGGTATATAATTTCGGGATCAGTACATAAGGCAGGATTACTTGACATCACATGACCTTTATGTCTGATGGTTGAGTTGTTTCTTCCGCTGTCAGGTTAAGATAGTGGAAGTGAATCTGAAGAATGCGGAGGCCGAACTAGAAGTGTTTCAGCGCGAGAAGCAGCAGAAACTCAACGAGCTGTATGTGGTGGTACCTCTGAATCTGCACCAGGTAACACTCGAGCTGGAAACTACACTGTCCGACACTTACCGGCTGGGCTCCGCACCACACTATACGTACCTGCAGGACTCCGCACCACACTATACGTACCTTCTGGACTCCGCACCACACTATACGTACCTGCTGGACTCCGCACCACACTATACGTACCTGCTGGACTCCGCACCACACTATACGTACCTGCTGGGCTCCGCACCACACTATACGTACCTGCTGGGCTCCGCACCACACTATACGTACCTGCTGGACCCGCACCACACTATACGTACCTGCTGGGCTCCGCACAACACTATACGTACCTGCTGGGCTCCGCACCACACCATACGTACCTGCTGGACTCCGCACCACACTATACGTACCTGCTGGACTCCGCACCACACTATACGTACCTGCTGGACTCCGCACCACACCATACGTACCTGCTGGACTCCGCACCACACTATACGTACCTGCTGGACTCCGCACCACACTATACATACCTGCTGGGCTCCGCACAACACTATACGTACCTGCTGGACTCCGCACCACACCATACGTACCTGCTGGACTCCGCACCACACTATACGTACCTGCTGGACTCCGCACCACACTATACGTACCTGCTGGACTCCGCACCACACCATACGTACCTGCTGGACTCCGCACCACACTATACGTACCTGCTGGACTCCGCACCACACCATACGTACCTGCTGGACTCCGCACCACACTATACGTACCTGCTGGACTCCGCACCACACTATACGTACCTGCTGGACTCCGCACCACACTATACATACCTGCTGGGCTCCGCACAACACTATACATACCTGCTGGGCTCCGCACCATACTATACATACATTCTGACTACCATACGCATTTACTTGCCGAACTGAACTACACGCACCTGCTGATCACTATACCACATGAACTTGCAGAGCTATACTGCACTACATGTACCTGGCAGAGAATATACATACCTTGTGGACACTACACCTGCCTAGTTGATGCTATATGCACCTTCTAGACATTACCCCACACCACAAGAACCTGCTGGAGACTACACATACTGCTGGACACTACAAGATGAATCTCTATATGCTCTGTACATTGCACCTTTACTATTGGGGTGACCCTGTGCGGTTTTCCTTGTGCAGGTGGATTACATTGTAAATGGAGAGATTCCCAGTGACTTGTCGCAGGCCCTTGTCTTTACCAACCATTCTCTGGAGAGTCTACAGCACCGGATCCGGGAGCTACAGATGGAGAAGGTGGAGCAGCGAGAGCTCTATAAGAAGGCCAAGGAGCAGCACAAGCAACTCATCCGAGAAAGGAAGGAGATGGAGGCCAAAATACAAGGTAAGGAGACAGAGACTGGCAACAAGCGCCACTCAGCAAGTTATATGGTGGTAATATGGTGTTACTTTACCCCAGGTCTGGAGGAGAAGTGTCGCCAGCAGATGATGATGAAGTTCGGCCGACTGGTGGACCTGGAGGCCCTGCAGACCCTCTCTGTGAACACCAACCTGGAGGAGCTAAAGGTGAAGTCTGCAGAGAGACAGGAGGAGATGGACCGCGAGATCGCTCTATGGGAGGTGAGGACGAACACAAGGAAGGTCCTAGTGACGAACAGAGAGAACGTCTGTGATGAGGCTGCACCACTGAGACTGAGGCCAAGGCATCATCTCCTATGTTATAGTGAATCTTCTTCTAGTCTCACCATCTTATTCTTCTCTGCTTTGTAAAGATCAAGGTGATGGAGACCAAGAGGAGTCTGATGGAAATCACCCGGGAGCAGACGAAGAAGCTGGAGAGATTGAATGAGCTGCTGACTCAGAAGAAGACCATAGAGGCCAAACTGGACGCCCGGCAGACCGTTGTGGTAAGTCTTAAGGCAGAACCAATCAAACAACATGGTGTCTGTACATTACACTGCACCTGTACATTGTATAGGCCAGACTCCTGACCTCCACGTAGCAGTCAAGCTCTGCACCCCCTATACAATGTGCAGGTTTTACAGACAGACCCTACATGTCGATGGCCAATCCCACAATCTGCCTCTATGATGTCACTTGTCAGGGCGAGGAATTCCAGGGTCCACGGAAAGCCGACATCCAGGAAAGGCAGAAGCTCCTGCAGGTGGTGGAGATCCAAGCAGAAGAGATCGAGAGTCTGAAGGAGGAGATTGTAGTGCTCAGCAAGAAAGGAGGGAACATCCTACCCCCTGTGCATACCCCCGCCACCCACAGCACGGGCACACTGGCCTGACCACTAGCCCTCCAACCTACAAGTCTGCATCATCTCTGGTCTTAAAGAAAGAGTGTACTGCAAATATTCAGGTCATGTCCAGTATATTCTAGGATTAATAATTCATGACCTATCCATAGGAGAGATTTATCAATAGAAGATCAGCGGGGGTCTGACACCCGGGCTCCCCATGATCAGCTGTTTGAAGTGGCTGCGGTGTTGAGGTGACCTCTCTGGCCTCTTTGCTACTTACCAAGCACATAGTGGCTGTAGATGGTATTGCAGCTCAGTCCCATTCAAGGTGCGAACAGGTCATGTGACCAAAGAACATGATCTCACATGACCTGTGACGTGGTCATGCCTCAAACAGCTAATCCTTGGGAGTGCTAAGGTTGGGAACCCACTTTAACTCCACAGCGCCACTTGCAAGTCACAGTCAGGCTGCAGTATTACCACACGTTTAGGTTGTGGTACCCCCTGATGTTGTCATTTGTGGGACCCCGGGTATTGGAAATGAAAGAGACAATTTGGTTAGAGCTACTTTAACCCTTTCAATACCAAGGCCTTCTATCTGCAGTAAAGGGGCTGAATAAAAAAAAATTCTGCGAGGTTCATTTTCCTGATATCACTGTCTACACGAAATCCCCAACATCCTTCCCCATTACTGGAAAATTCGGGTATCCTGGGAAGCAAGATGTGAGCACTGGCTAAACAATGGTTAATTGTGATCTGACGGGTCACGGGGGAGGGAGAATGACTGAAAATGCAGTTTCTTATTATTTTACCCAAAATCTTCCAAATCAGACACTGACTAGTAAAGGCTTTGAGGCATCCTGTCATTCTGCCTCCTAGACAGCAGAGGGCGCTCCAACCTCGCAGGCACCGAACACATTGCGTGGATTAGACTCTGCTCACCTCTGCCTCTTATCACAGTCTCCATCATATATTCTGTAAACGACAGGTACCATAGTGGACCCCGTTAGAAGTCAATGGGCTCCATCAGGCATTCTTCTAGTTAGTCACGTGACTGATCCGCTTCACCATTATTTTCGGTTTTCTTCTTCTACGCCAGAACAGGAAACCAGAAATGACAACGTTGATGTGAAAAGAGACTTAGATCAGAGATCGGGAACTGGGGGCGCTGCAAACTACAACTCCCAGCATGCACCATTCACTTCTATGAGAGTTGTAAGAACAGCAGAGCAGCAGCGTAGTTGTAGGAGTAGCAGAGGTGACAACACCAACTGGGCCCTGAGGTGTAAGAGGGCCCAAAATAAGGGACCGGTATTATAGACAGCACAAAGTAAGTGGGGCCTCATTACAAACTTGGCATTGGGGCCTCTGCAGCAGGGCAAGTATGCATGCTGGGAGTTGTAGTTTCACAACATCAGGACTGCCAACATCTGTCTTAGAAAATATACCAAATATACACCATTGTGGGGGTCCGATCATTGAGATCACCAACGCTCCAGACGTCTTATGAGAGGAGATAGTTTGTTACAATGTATCAGCCTGGAGTTTATTGTCTAGACCCGATACAATGTAACAAACTGAGAAGTGAGAAGAACCAGGACAGGATGGGATTGGACTGGTCATTTCTGCTTTTAAATGTGTTTTGTAAAATTTTTATGTCAAAAAAAGTGACTCTTAGTGAATCCGCCCCAAAGTCTATTCGAAAAGTGCAGAACTCTCCATTATACACAATGCAGCGTTCTTGAACAAGCTACAGATATCCCTTTATATTTCCCTTTAAGAGGCCAGGGAAAACCGTAATAGCTGCCATATTGGTTGTCACCATGCCAAGTAAGTCTAGCTAGTGATTCATCCCTGCTCTTATGTTGCTCCATTCAGGAGTTTGGGAAAGCAGAGTGACAACTTTGTTCTTTTACTATTAGGTATGAATGCAGGCAGGTAGATGGCTCAGCATTCTCAAGGTCGGCTGACGGGAGAACAGAGCAAGTCTGTAGTGGAGGCGTCAACGGCGAGACGTGAAGCGAGAGGGTAATTTGCGCTGTGGTTGAGGTTACTGCGGTGCGGTGGACAAGTGCTCTGACCAGGTTATGGCCACATTATGTAACTCAGCCTATTAGAGGAGACACGGAAATTGCAGACTCTACTGTGTGAGATGACCTGCAGAATATACAAGTCTAGAGAGGTCAGTGATGTAATAATCTGCAGAATAGATCACTAAGTATCTGTCAGGCGGTAGAGAAGGCAGAGCAATGTTCTGCAGATCACAGGTCAGTGGTGTAATAATTGACCTGAACAGTTTCCATATGTGGATATGTGCAGCGGTTCCTCTTGTGCCCCGGCTATAGAAGGGGTTAAGTTGAGTATTTGGAGTAACAATAAGCCCCATGTAGTTCCCCTTTGTTGCACGCAGTGACCCCCCCCCCCCTTCCCCTCCTGCAATTGGAGTGAGTAAGGAGGGGGCCCATCCTGAGACCTCGAGGACATTAGTGATCCTTTTACAGGAGAGCTGTTTGCTTAACTACATCTCTAAGCTGGATTCAATATACTCTGAGCAAACACGACCTCAAGTGGAGCCCCCCCCCCCACCCCCACCCCACCGACTCTTCAGGGAGCGTCCTCTGCCAACAAAAATGTTTCCATATAATCACATCACTTACACCGTATAATGTCCAATGCACTGATATAGGGGGCTAGAAAATAAGAAGAATTATTAATATCAGAGATTAAGTCACCACGCCAGAGAGAGGAATATCAAAGGTATATCCATAAATCTCTTATATAATATAACTACTATAATACTACTATGTAAAAGAATATAACTACTATAATACTACTCCTATGTACAAGAATATAACTACTATAATACTACTCCTATGTACAAGAATATAACTACTATAATACTACTCCTATGTACAAGAATATAACTACTATAATACTACTCCTATGTACAAGAATATAACTACTATAATACTACTCCTATGTACAAGAATATAACTACTATAATACTACCTCCTATGTACAAGAATATAACTACTATAATACTACTCCTATGTACAAGAATATAACTACTATAATACTACTCCTATGTACAAGAATATAACTACTATAATACTACCTCCTATGTACAAGAATATAACTACTATAATACTGCTCCTATGTACAAGAATATAACTACTATAATACTACCTCCTATGTACAAGACTATAACTACTATAATACTACTCCTATGTACAAGAATATAACTACTATAATACTACTCCTATGTACAAGAATATAACTACTATAATACTACCTCCTATGTACAAGAATATAACTACTATAATACTGCTCCTATGTACAAGAATATAACTACTATAATACTACCTCCTATGTACAAGAATATAACTACTATAATACTACTCCTATGTACAAGAATATAACTACTATAATACTACCTCCTATGTACAAGAATATAACTACTATAATACTGCCCCTATGTACAAGAATATAACTACTATAATACTGCCCCTATGTACAAGAATATAACTACTATAATACTACCACCTATGTACAAGAATATAACTACTATAATACTACTCCTATGTACAAGAATATAACTACTATAATACTACTCCTATGTACAAGACTATAACTACTATAATACTACTCCTATGTACAAGAATATAACTACTATAATACTACTCCTATGTACAAGAATATAACTACTATAATACTACTCCTATGTACAAGAATATAACTACTATAATACTACCTCCTATGTACAAGAATATAACTACTATAATACTACTCCTATGTACAAGAATATAACTACTATAATACTACCTCCTATGTACAAGAATATAACTACTATAATACTGCCCCTATGTACAAGAATATAACTACTATAATACTGCCCCTATGTACAAGAATATAACTACTATAATACTACTCCTATGTACAAGAATATAACTACTATAATACTACCTCCTATGTACAAGAATATAACTAACTATAATACTACTCCTATGTACAAGAATATAACTACTATAATACTACCTCCTATGTACAAGAATATAACTACTATAATACTGCCCCTATGTACAAGAATATAACTACTATAATACTGCCCCTATGTACAAGAATATAACTACTATAATACTACTCCTATGTACAAGAATATAACTACTATAATACTACCTCCTATGTACAAGAATATAACTACTATAATACTACCTCCTATGTACAAGAATATAACTACTATAATACTACCTCCTATGTACAAGAATATAACTACTATAATACTACCTCCTATGTACAAGAATATAACTACTATAATACTACCTCCTATGTACAAGAATATAACTACTATAATACTACCTCCTATGTACAAGAATATAACTACTATAATACTACCTCCTATGTACAAGAATATAACTACTATAATACTGCTCCTATGTACAAGAATATAACTACTATAATACTACTCCTATGTACAAGAATATAACTACTATAATACTACCTCCTATATACAAGAATATAACTACTATAATACTGCTCCTATGTACAAGAATATAACTACTATAATACTACCTCCTATGTACAAGAATATAACTACTATAATACTACTCCTATGTACAAGAATATAACTACTATAATACTACTCCTATGTACAAGAATATAACTACTATAATACTACTCCTATGTACAAGAATATAACTCCTATAATACCGCCACCTTTGTACACTTATATAACTACTATAATACTTAACCCTCACCTGACCTGACCCTGCTCTGACTTCTATCTGCAGGGCGCTGCGCTGTTGTGGTTCGGCGTTCCGCCTCCTTGTGTTAGTGATTTCTACCGCTGTCAGATATCTGCAGTTCACTGTTTATCTAGAGAGGTCAGGTTTATATAGACCATAATGAAAATACAAACAGCTGAGGCCTCATGTGTTGTCACTTTAGCATCTCAGCTGAGTTCAGCGCCCCCTGCTGGAGACAGGGAAGTATTGCAGGTCTATGATATGATTTATACAGCTGTGGTATATGGGGGTCTTCTGGCGTATACTGAGACCTCATCATTATAGAAAGTGTCCGCCAATACATTTAATTAATTAAAGAGAACATGCAAGATAGGGGCGTGGCTTAGCACATACAATACTGGCACCCTCTACCTGTAAGATATAGGGGAGGGGTCACAACAGCCTTTGCTTTATGTGTATCCTCATGTATGTGAATCTAATGGCGAACATTGTCACGGACCTGCAGAAATCAGAAGTCCCTTTTACAATCCTGCATCCCCGGCCGTGACATGTTTACATGGGGCGAGCCGAGGGCCATGGGATCCTCTGAGAGCAATAATTACAGGGCCCGCTCTCCTTGTCTTGGCTTTAACACCCTGATTAGGGCTGTGAATTGGGGAGGGGGCGCAGTCTCTGCCTCAAGCTCATTACAGAATAAAGGGGCTTGTCGTTCTCACACGGCCGGTGCCTGAGATCTAGATAATGAGGCAGGCGCGGTGAATGGGGCTGTCAGCACCCCGCCTGCACTGCCAAAGTGCCCCATTTACACCACTGAATAGACCCCACTAACACCAATATAAGGGGAATCAAACAGATGTCCGAACGGCGAGGACTTATCTGTACTAATAATGGACACAAGATAATACTGCGCCCAACCGAAAACCTCCCGATCCTGCAGGACAGAGAAATAAGTACTATGCCCAAAATATTTGCACCTCCATATAACATATAGACGTCATATACATGATATACATACATACATACAGTACCCTGTACTGATCCTGAGCTGCATCCTGTATTATACTTCAGAGCTGCGCTCACTATTCTGCTGGTGCAGTCACTGTGTACATACATTACATTACTTATCCTGTATTATACTCCAGAGCTGCGCTCACTATTCTGCTGGTGCAGTCACTGTGTACATACATTACATTACTTATCCTGTATTATACTCCAGAGCTGCACTCACTATTCTGCTGGTACAGTCACTGTATGCATACATTACATTACTTATCCTGTATTATACTCCAGAGCTGCGCTCACTATTCTGCTGGTACAGTCGCTGTGTACATACATTACATTACTTATCCTGTATTATACTCCAGAGCTGCGCTCACTATTCTGCTGGTGCAGTCACTGTGTACATACATTACATTACTTATCCTGTATTATACCCCAGAGCTGCCCTCACTATTCTGCCGGTACAGTCACTGTACATACATTACATTACTTATCCTGTATTATCCTCCAGAGCTGCACTCACTATTCTTCCGGTGCAGTCACTGTGTACATACATTAGATTACTTATCCTGTATTATACTCCAGAGCTGCGCTCACTATTCTGCTGGTACAGTCACTGTGTACATACATTACATTACTTATCCTGTATTATACTCCAGAGCTGCCCTCACTATTCTGCCGGTACAGTCACTGTGTATATACATTACATTACTTATCCTGTATTATACTCCAGAGCTGCGCTCACTATTCTGCCGGTGCAGTCACTGTGTACATACATTACATTACTTATCCTGTATTATACTCCAGAGCTGCGCTCACTATTCTGCTGGTGCAGTCACTGTGTACATACATTACATTACTTATCCTGTATTATACTCCAGAGCTGCGCTCACTATTCTGCTGGTACAGTCACTGTGTACATACATTACATTACTTATCCTGTATTATACTCCAGAGCTGCGCTCACTATTCTGCTGGTACAGTCACTGTGTACATACATTATATTACTTATCCTGTATTATACTCCAGAGCTGCCCTCACTATTCTGATGGTACAGTCACTGTGTACATACATTACATTACTTATCCTGTATTATACTCCAGAGCTGCGCTCACTATTCTGCCGGTACAGTCACTGTGTACATACATTACATTACTTATCCTGTATTATACTCCAGAGCTGCCCTCACTATTCTGCCGGTACAGTCACTGTGTACATGCATTACATTACGTATCCTGTATTATACTCCAGAGCTGCGCTCACTATTCTGCTGGTACAGTCACTGTGTACATGCATTACATTACGTATCCTGTATTATACTCCAGAGCTACGCTCACTATTCTGCTGGTACAGTCACTGTGTACATACATTACATTACTTATCCTTTATTATACTCCAGAGCTGCGCTCACTATTCTGCCGATACAGTCACTGTGTACATACATTACATTACTTATCCTGTATTATACCCCAGAGCTGCACTCACTATTCTGCCGGTACAGTCACTGTGTACATACATTACATTACTTATCCTGTATTATACTCCAGAGCTGCGCTCACTATTCTGCTGGTACAGTCACTGTGTACATACATTACATTACTTATCCTGTATTATACTCCAGAGCTGCGCTCACTATTCTGCTGGTACAGTCACTGTGTACATACATTACATTACTTATCCTGTATTATACCCCAGAGCTGCGCTCACTATTCTGCTGGTACAGTCACTGTGTACATACATTACATTACTTATCCTGTATTATACTCCAGAGCTGCGCTCACTATTCTGCCGGTACAGTCACTGTGTACATACATTACATTACTTATCCTGTATTATACTCCAGAGCTGCGCTCACTATTCTGCTGGTGCAGTCACTGTGTACATACATTACATTACTTATCCTGTATTATACTCCAGAGCTGCACTCACTATTCTGCTGTTTATATGGTATAATTACCCAGAATGCTCGGTCTTATGATCAGCTGGCTGAGTTATCATATAATGGAATGTGAGTTTATTCCGCTCCTCCCTCTGTTGGTCATTTCTGGTACTGCACGTACTGTGGTACCTGAATAGAATTTACTTGATGTGTGTTTACAGTAGATGGGGGTTTGGGATGTATGTAGTGTAACACGCATGCGCACATATATACACGGTTGTATCCAGCCTCAGCAATCTGTGAGCTAATGACATAACATCGCTCATCCCCTCCTGTGCTGATAGTTTGTTACAATGTATCAGTCTGCCGTTTAGATTCTTTGTACATTCCATACAATTGTAACAATCTTCTGCTCTGAGTCCTGACTCCTCAGATATTTCCCCATCGCTTATTCTCATTGGTTGTCAGATTTATCCCTTTGTTCGAAATTTGCGCCACTTTGAGTTATCCACTCCGATATACCGCCAGCAGCCGCCTCATAGTCCTGGTAATTCCCAGCGTACTGGTCCCAGTAAGGATCCTGGTGCTGCAGGACTGGGAAAAGACCAACAGCTGTGTGTTCTGGAAGAGCGCTGGGGCCTGGGATGTGACCCCGGACTGGTCACTGCGGCCATGGAGGGGTTAATGCGAGGAGAATGGGGGAGATGATTAGAGGCAGACAATGGGGCTCATTAGCATAGTGGGGGGATTCTCAGGCTCCGTACAATGCCCCATACAAGGCCTGTGTGTGAGCCCGGCCCAGGGGGGCATCAGAGGGAAGTGGCCGCAGCTTCCTCCACAGCCCATCGCCAAGTCGTCACACATAAATCTAGGTGACATCCCGTAACTAATCGGAAGCAACGAGGCCCCACAGGACAGGACCTTACCCACAATCCCCCGGGGCGGCCATGGGGGGACACAGGGGGACAGCAAAAATAACACACAAAATGAAATGACAGAAAGTGACATTGTGGAGGGGGAGGGGGAGTCAGCGTCTTACTGACTGAACTTGTAGGATATGGAGTTATTTTTGGATTGTGAGGGATCAGTATGATGCAGAATGATGAGCGCCCCCACCAGGAGGCCACAAGTATAGCAAGGGCTGCAAGGGTGGAAAAGACACTGATGTCCCAAAAATATCAGTGGATGAGGAAATGCCCGAAAGGTGTGACCCCCACTAAGCATAGACTGACCGTGACCCCTGACCTCTGCCGGGCTCATACTGAAGGGGTTACAACTGCTATTACCTGGCACTATACCCGGCCTCTCTCCTGGCACAGGTTATGGCTCCTATTACCTGGCACTATACCCGGCCCCTCTCCTGGCACAGGTTATGGCTGCTATTACCTGGCACTATACCCGGCCCCTCTCCTGGCACAGGTTATGGCTCCTATTACCTGGCACTATACCCGGCCCCTCTCCTGGCACAGGTTATGGCTCCTATTACCTGGCACTATACCCGGCCCCTCTCCTGGCACAGGTTATGGCTGCTATTACCTGGCACTATACCCGGCCCCTCTCCTGGCACAGGTTATGGCTCCTATTACCTGGCACTATACCCGGCCTCTCTCCTGGCACAGGTTATGGCTCCTATTACCTGGCTCTATACTTGGCACCTCTCCTGGCACAGGTTATGGCTCCTATTACCCAGCACTATACCCGGCCCCTCTCCTGGCACAGGTTATGGCTGCTATTACCTGGCACTATACCCGGCCCCTCTCCTGGCACAGGTTATGGCTCCTATTACCTGGCACTATACCCGGCCTCTCTCCTGGCACAGGTTATGGCTCCTATTACCTGGCACTATACCCGGCCTGTCTCCTGGCACAGGTTATGGCTGTTATTACCTGGCACTATACCCGGCCTCTCCTGGCACAAGTTATGGCTGCTATTACCTGGCACAATACCCAGCCTCTCTCCTGGCACAGGTTATGGCGCCTATTAGCTGGCACTATACCCGGCCTCTCTCCTGGCACAGGTTATGGCTGTTATTACCTGGCACTATACCCGGCCTCTCCTGGCACAGGTTATGGCTCCTATTACCTGGCACTATACCCGGCTCCTCTCCTGGCACAGGTTATGGCTGCTATTACCTGGCACTATACCCGGCCTCTCTCCTGGTACAGGTTATGGCTCCTATTACCTGGCACTATACCCGGCCTCTCTCCTGGCACAGGTTATGGCTCCTATTACCTGGCACTATACCCGGCCTGTCTCCTGGCACAGGTTATGGCTGTTATTACCTGGCACTATACCCAGCCTCTCTCCTGGCACAAGTTATGGCTGCTATTACCTGGCACAATACCCAGCCTCTCTCCTGGCACAGGTTATGGCTGCTATTACCTGGCACTATACCCGGCCTCTCTCCTGGTACAGGTTATGGCTCCTATTACCTGGCACTATACCCGGCCTCTCTCCTGGCACAGGTTATGGCGCCTATTAGCTGGCACTATACCCGGCCTCTCTCCTGGCACAGGTTATGGCTCCTATTACCTGGCACTATACCCGTCCCCTCCTGGCACAGGTTATGGCTCCTATTACCTGGCACTATACCCGGCCTCTCTCCTGGCACAGGTTATGGCTGCTATTACCTGGCACTATACCCAGCCTCTCTCCTGGCACAGGTTATGGCTCCTATTACCTGGCACTATACCCGGCCTCTCTCCTGGCACAGGTTATGGCTGCTATTACCTGGCACTATACCCGGCCTCTCTCCTGGCACAGGTTATGGCTGCTATTACCTGGCACTATACCCGGCCTCTCCTGGCACAGGTTATGGCTCCTATTACCTGGCACTATACCCGGCCTCTCTCCTGGCACAAGTTATGGCTGCTATTACCTGGCACAATACCCAGCCTCTCTCCTGGCACAAGTTATGGCTGCTATTACCTGGCACAATACCCAGCCTCTCTCCTGGCACAAGTTATGGCTGCTATTACCTGGCACAATACCCAGCCTCTCTCCTGGCACAGTTTATGGCGCCTATTACCTGGCACTATACCCGGCCTCTCTCCTGGCACAGGTTATGGCTCCTATTACCTGGCACTATACCCGTCCCCTCCTGGCACAGGTTATGGCTGCTATTACCTGGCACAATACCCGGCCTCTCCTGGCACAGGTTATGGCTGCTATTACCTGGCACTATACCCGTCCCCTCCTGGCACAGGTTATGGCTCCTATTACCCAGCACTATACCCGGCCTCTCTCCTGGCACAAGTTATGGCTGCTATTACCTGGCTCTATACTTGGCACCTCTCCTGGCACAGGTTATGGCTCCTATTACCTGGCACTATACCCGGCCTTTTTCCTGGCACAGGTTATGGCTGCTATTACCTGGCACGATACCCGTCCCCTCCTGGCACAAGTTATGGCTGCTATTACCCAGCACTATACCCGGCCTCTCTCCTGGCACAGGTTATGGCTGCTATTACCTGGCACGATACCCGTCCCCTCCTGGCACAAGTTATGGCTGCTATTACCTGGCACTATACCCGTCCCCTCCTGGCACAGGTTATGGCTCCTATTACCCAGCACTATACCCGGCCTCTCTCCTGGCACAAGTTATGGCTGCTATTACCTGGCACTATACCCGGCCCCTCTCCTGGCACAGGTTATGGCTCCTATTACCTGGCACTATACCCGGCCTCTCCTGGCACAGGTTATGGCTCCTTTTAACTGGCACTATACCCGGCCCCTCTCCTGGCACAGGTTATGGCTGCTATTACCTGGCACTATACCCGGCCTTTTTCCTGGCACAGGTTATGGCTGCTATTACCTGGCACGATACCCGTCCCCTCCTGGCACAGGTTATGGCTGCTATTACCTGGCACTATACCCGGCCTCTCTCCTGGTACAGGTTATGGCTCCTATTACCCAGCACTATACCCGGCCTCTCTCCTGGCACAGGTTATGGCTGCTATTACCTGGCACTATACCCGGCCTCTCCTGGCACAGGTTATGGCTGCTATTACCTGGCACTATACCCGGCCTCTCCTGGCACAGGTTATGGCTCCTATCACCTGGCACTATACCCGGCCTCTCTCCTGGCACAAGTTATGGCTGCTATTACCTGGCACTATACCCGGCCTCTCCTGGCACAGGTTATGGCTCCTATCACCTGGCACTATACCCGGCCTCTCTCCTGGCACAAGTTATGGCTCCTATTACCTGGCACTATACCCGGCCTCTCTCCTTGCACAAGTTATGGCTGCTATTACCTGGCACAATACCCAGCCTCTCTCCTGGCACAGGTTATGGCTGCTATTACCTGGCACTATACCCGGCCTCTCTCCTGGCACAGGTTATGCCTCCTATTACCCAGCACTATACCCGGCCTCTCTCCTGGCACAGGTTATGTCTCCTATTACCTGGCACTATACCCGGCCCCTCTCCTGGCACAGGTTATGGCTCCTATTACCTGGCACTATACCCGGCCCCTCTCCTGGCACAGGTTATGGCTCCTATTACCTGGCACTATACCCGGCCCCTCTCCTGGCACAGGTTATGGCTCCTATTACCTTGCACTATACCCGGCCTCTTCTGGCACAGGTTATGGCTCCTATTACCTGGCACTATACCCGGCCTCTCTCCTGGCACAGGTTATGGCTGCTATTACCTGGCACTATACCCGGCCTCTCTCCTGGCACAGGTTATGGCTCCTATTACCTGGCACTATACCCGGCCCCTCTCCTGGCACAGGTTATGGCTGCTATTACCTGGCACTATACCCGGCCTCTTCTGGCACAGGTTATGGCTCCTATTACCTGGCACTATACCCGGCCTCTCTCCTGGCACAGGTTATGGCTGCTATTACCTGGCACTATACCCGGCCTCTCTCCTGGCACAGGTTATGGCTGCTATTACCTGGCACTATACCCGGCCTCTCCTGGCACAGTTTATGGCTGCTATTACCTGGCACTATACCCGGCCTCTCTCCTGGCACAGGTTATGGCTCCTATTACCTGGCACTATACCCGTCCCCTCCTGGCACAGGTTATGGCTGCTATTACCTGGCACTATACCCGTCCCCTCCTGGCACAGGTTATGGCTGCTATTACCCAGCACTATACCCGGCCTCTCTCCTGGCACAAGTTATGGCTCCTATTACCCAGCACTATACCCGGCCTCTCTCCTGGCACAAGTTATGGCTGCTATTACCTGGCTCTATACTTGGCACCTCTCCTGGCACAGTTTATGGCTGCTATTACCTGGCACTATACCCGGCCTCTCTCCTGGCACAGGTTATGGCTCCTATTACCTGGCACTATACCCGTCCCCTCCTGGCACAGGTTATGGCTGCTATTACCTGGCACTATACCCGTCCCCTCCTGGCACAGGTTATGGCTGCTATTACCCAGCACTATACCCGGCCTCTCTCCTGGCACAAGTTATGGCTCCTATTACCCAGCACTATACCCGGCCTCTCTCCTGGCACAAGTTATGGCTGCTATTACCTGGCTCTATACTTGGCACCTCTCCTGGCACAGGTTATGGCTCCTATTACCTGGCACTATACCCGGCCTTTTTCCTGGCACAGGTTATGGCTGCTATTACGTGGCACGATACCCGTCCCCTCCTGGCACAAGTTATGGCTGCTATTACCCAGCACTATACCCGGCCTCTCTCCTGGCACAGGTTATGGCTGCTATTACCTGGCACGATACCCGTCCCCTCCTGGCACAAGTTATGGCTCCTATTACCCAGCACTATACCCGGCCTCTCTCCTGGCACAAGTTATGGCTGCTATTACCTGGCACTATACCCGGCCCCTCTCCTGGCACAAGTTATGGTTGCTATTACCTGGCTCTATACTTGGCACCTCTCCTGGCACAGGTTATGGCTCCTATTACCTGGCACTATACCCGGCCTTTTTCCTGGCACAGGTTATGGCTGCTATTACGTGGCACGATACCCGTCCCCTCCTGGCACAAGTTATGGCTGCTATTACCCAGCACTATACCCGGCCTCTCTCCTGGCACAAGTTATGGCTGCTATTACCTGGCACGATACCCGTCCCCTCCTGGCACAAGTTATGGCTCCTATTACCCAGCACTATACCCGGCCTCTCTCCTGGCACAAGTTATGGCTGCTATTACCTGGCACTGTACCCGGCCCCTCTCCTGGCACAGGTTATGGCTCCTATTACCTGGCACTATACCCGGCCCCTCTCCTGGCACAGGTTATGGCTGCTATTACCTGGCACTATACCCGGCCTTTTTCCTGGCACAGGTTATGGCTGCTATTACCTGGCACGATACCCGTCCCCTCCTGGCACAGGTTATGGCTGCTATTACCTGGCACTATACCCGGCCTCTCTCCTGGTACAGGTTATGGCTCCTATTACCTGGCACTATACCCGGCCTCTCCTGGCACAGGTTATGGCTGCTATTACCTGGCACTATACCCGGCCTCTCCTGGCACAGGTTATGGCTCCTATTACCTGGCACTATACCCGGCCTCTCTCCTGGCACAGGTTATGGCTCCTATCACCTGGCACTATACCCGGCCTCTCTCCTGTCACAAGTTATGGCTGCTATTACCTGGCACTATACCCGGCCTCTCTCCTTGCACAAGTTATGGCTGCTATTACCTGGTACTATACCCGACCCCTCCTGGCACAGGTTATGGCTGCTATTACCTGGCACGATACCCAGCCTCTCTCCTGGCACAGGTTATGTCTCCTATTACCTGGCACTATACCCGGCCCCTCTCCTGGCACAGGTTATGTCTCCTATTACCTGGCACTATACCCGGCCCCTCTCCTGGCACAGGTTATGGCTCCTATTACCTGGCACTATACCCGGCCCCTCTCCTGGCACAGGTTATGGCTCCTATTACCTGGCACTATACCCGGCCCCTCTCCTGGCACAGGTTATGGTTCCTATTACCTGGCACTATACCCGGCCTCTCTCCTTGCACAAGTTATGGCTCCTATTACCTGGCACTATACCCGGCCTCTCTCCTGGCACAGGTTATGGCTCCTATTACCTGGCACTATACCCATCCTCTCCTGGCACAAGTTATGACTCCTATTACGTGGCACTATACCCGGCCTCTTCTGGCACAGGTTATGGCTCCTATTACCTGGCACTATATCCGGCCTCTCTCCTGGCACAGGTTATGGCTGCTATTACCTGGCACTATACCCGGCCTCTTCTGGCACAGGTTATGGCTGCTATTACCTGGCACGATACCCGTCCCCTCCTGGCACAAGTTATGGCTGCTATTACCTGGCACTATACCCGGCCTCTCTCCTGGCACAGGTTATGGCTGCTATTACCTGGCACTATACCCGGCCTCTCCTGGCACAGGTTATGGCTGCTATTACCTGGCACTATACCCGACCTCTCTCCTGGCACAGGTTATGGCTGCTATTACCTGGCACAATACCCGGCCTCTTCTGGCACAGGTTATGGCTGCTATTACCTGGCACGATACCCGTCCCCTCCTGGCACAAGTTATACCTCCTATTACCCAGCACTATACCCGGCCTCTCTCCTGGCACCTTTCCTGGCACAGCTCATATACAGCAATGATAAGATTCTGGGTCAGTCTGACAACTAATGCTGCAGTACCACAGGCGACCACTTGGTGCTGATCTGCTTACTGTACAATGGTCTGTAGTTTGTCATCTCTTCTAGGTTTGGATGGTTATATATGGAGGGATGGGCAGGAGGTCCATTGCCCCCCTGGTGGTTTTTGTTTTACACATCAGAGCAGGTATTGAGGAGTTATTAAAGACCTGAGTGCTATAGAAATAATTAACTCTTCCCTGCGTGGTCAGGATATGGGCGGAGTCCTGACAATGTCCGAGGTCTTCTCCTCCACCAATCCTATTCTATATATAATGTATGAAAATGTGACCGGTGGGGTAAAACGGCGAATCCAGAGGACGCGGCTCCTGTACTGTCCTAGAGCCTCGGTGCCTGCAGCTCTCAGTGTGAGTTGTGTATAGCAAACCCTCCATGTACACAAAGTCTATTGGATCCTATATATATATATATATATATATATACCGTCTACCTCCCCACCACCTCAGGTCTCATTCTCGGTATTCTGATAATTCGCCACATTCGCCGCCCCGTTACGCTCTCTCTCCGATCTTCCACGTAAACCTCTGCCCTGTCCATAGTCATCGCCACGATGTCCACACAGCGCAGAATAAGTATGTGCCCCCCTGTGTGTGATTTAGGGATCTGGATAAAGAATTCATGGCCCGGGGCGCTATTAATGATGGGCGTATATTGATGTGGGAACGCCACTGTTTTGATGACTGGGGATGTCGGAATCCCGAGCTCCTCGCCGGCCCCTTCACGCTCTAATCTATAGGGGCGCTGAATGGCGAGGGGCTTATTCGCAGACCCCAGGAGGGGATTCTTCTCTATTTAATGTCATCTTATTTCCTGTCACAGTTTCACGTATAATCAATTAAAGCTTGAATGAGGCCGGGGCTCGGGGCCGGCGGGGGAGGGGAGGGCTGCGGGCAGGGGGTAGGGGGCCGCTTCAGTTCCTAAACCAATTTTATACGGTTATCAGTCAGCTGGTTAATGCGGATCCCCCCAGCGTGTAGGGGCATTCAGAGCCGAGGGGCTCTCACCGGGCCCATGCAGGGAGGGAGGGGGGCCCCTATATACATGGTCACTCGGGCCCAGCAAGACACCAAAATCTCTTTTTGCCTCCATGACAGTGATGTATGGGGTAAATGGGGGGGCAGTTATAAATCTGGGCACGGTTATTTAACCCTTGTGACACCTGCATCTGCCCTGCAGCTGTATGTAGAATACTGGATGGAGTGCAAATTCCTGTGGAGATGTCCCTGATAAACAGGGGCTGGTCAGGAGCCTGGAAAAGCTGGGTGACCCCTCCTGTGATACTTGGAATGACAAAAGCCAATTTAACTACCGAAAATCTGTATATGTGCATGTATGATAGATGCAGCAGAGCCGGGTGTGTAACGAGACTCTGAGTTTATCATGTTGGAGTAATGAATACTGAGTAAATGCAGTGGCGTAACTACCGCCATAGCAGCAGAGGAGCCACAGGGCCCGGGACATTAGGGGCCCAGCGACAGCCGCTACCCCGGACCCCCGAGTATAATGATTGGCGGCCCGGGAGAGGTAAGAAACATAAAAAACACTGTTACTTACCTCTCCACGAACCGGGCAGGCTTCGGCCTAGTCGTCTGACGTCTCATGACCCCGGCCTGCGTCCCAAGTCATGTGACGTCTGACGTAATTGAAGATGGACTACAGTGAAGGCTGACAGCGTAGGAGCCGGGAGATAGGTGAGTAAGGGCTCGTTCACATCTGCGCCCAGTCTCCGTTCTGCAGGTTTCCGTTTCCTGCACAAAACAGAGGCAGGAGACGGAAACCTGCAGGACTCTTTCAAGCCCATTCATTTGAATGGGTTTGAAAGATGTCCGGCAGTGAGCGTTTTATGCTCTCCGCCGCAAAACGTTTTTTTTTTTAACCGGACACAGAGTCGGACATGCAGTACTCTGTGTCCGATTTAAAATCCCGGTTTCGCGGCGGAAAGCATAAAACGCTCACCACCGCTCACGGCTGGACCCGATCTGACAGCTTTCCGTCTTCTGCATGCAGAAGACTGAAACCACAGAACGGAGACCCAAACGTTACTGTGAACCTAGCGTAACAGAGTTTTTTTTATGTTTCTCTCTCCCTGGGTCTCCGATTATTATGCTCTTGGGTCTGAAAAGACCCCAGAGTATAATAATTGTTTATGGGTATCCACAGTGGGACATAATACTGTGTACAGGGGCCACTATGGGGGATAATACTGTGTACAGGGGCCACTATGGGGCATAATACTGTGTGCAGGGGTCACTATGGGACATAATACTGTGTACAGGGGCCACTATGGGGCATAATACTGTGTGCAGGGGCCACTATGGGACATAATACTGTGTACAGGGGCCACTATGGGACATAATACTGTGTGCAGGGCCCACTATGGGACATAATACTGTGTGCAGGGGCCACTAGGGGGATAATACTGTGTACAGGGGCCACTATGGGACATAATACTGTGTGCAGGGGCCACTATGGGGGATAATACTGTGTGCAGGGGCACTATGGGACATAATACTGTGTACAGGGGCCACTATGGGACATAATACTGTGTGCAGGGCCCACTATGGGACATAATACTGTGTACAGGGGCCACTATGGGACATAATACTGTGTGCAGGGGCCACTATGGGGGATAATACTGTGTGCAGGGGCCACTATATGACATAATACTGTGTGCACGGGCCACTATGGGACATAATACTGTGTGCAGGGGCCACTATGGGACATAATACTGTGTGCAGGGGCCACTATGGGGAATAATACTGTGTGCAGGGGCCACTATATGACATAATACTGTGTGCACGGGCCACTATGGGACATAATACTGTGTGCAGGGGCCACTATGGGACATAATACTGTGTGCAGGGGCCACTATGGGGAATAATACTGTGTGCAGGGGCAACTATGGGACATAATACTGTGTGCAGGGGGCCACTATGGGGCATAATACTGTGTGCAGGGGCTACTATGGGGGATAATACTGTGTGCAGGGACCACTATGGGGCATAATACTGTGTGCAGGGGCAACTATGGGACATAATACTGTGTGCAGGGGCCACTATGGGGCATAATACTGTGTGCAGGGGCAACTATGGGGGATAATAAGAACGCATGTAAGAACGCATCACAAACTCGGCTCTACTGTACAGAACAGCCTTAGCACTACAGCATGAAACAGACTGGGCTCTGCTATATTAACATACTCAGCCCTGCACCATATACCAAACCTGGCAATGAGGCATGTAACAATCTCAGCTCTGCTACATCTCACTGTCTCCTGTCCGTACAGCTACATTATATGGCCATCTATATAAAGAAATGAAACTCCATCTTATAAGTCTTGTCTCTGACTTTGCCCGCTTTAATAAATCTTACGGCCGGCCTTGTTTCTGTTCCTGTGTGTCAGCGCTGTTTTGGGGCGGGATGTGAGGAATACATTAGGATTTCATGAACAGGGAACGCTCTGTCTCCTTCCTGTAGAAAGTGAGATTTATGGGGCCCGGGGACATTAGCAGCGGGGCCCTTCACTCTATTAGGCCTGATCCTGATTTCCTTTATGGCCGCTCTCAGGCAGGTTAAACATTTCAGTATGTGTAATAAATATCACTTCATGCAGGTTACAGGGCAGGGGGGGCAAGGGGAACGTCTCTGTGTGATCCCCCCATTCTATCACATCTTAGGAATGCTCAACAAATTGAAGCAATGTGCGCTGGCGTCTACAACCGCTCTGCATGGGTAAGACACACCAACAGCTGGCACTGGGCACAGCTGGTGGGTGAGATAACAAACCGCCATCTAGTTCGAATCTACTTAACCCCATGAGGGCAGATGTACAGTCACAAGCTCAGGATAGGCCAATAACCAAGGGCAGTATTATAGTAGTTACATTCTTGTACATAGGGGGCAGTATTATAGTAGTTATATTCCTGTACATAGGAGTAGTATTATAGTAGTTATATTCTTGTACATAGGAGTAGTATTATAGTAGTTATATTCTTGTACATAGGGAGTAGTATTATAGTAGTTACATTCTTGTACATAGGGGGCAGTATTATAGTAGTTATATTCTTGTACATAGGAGTTGTATTATAGTAGTTATATTCTTGTACATAGGAGCAGTATTATAGTAGTTATATTCTTGTACATAGGAGGTAGTATTATAGTAGTTATATTCTTGTACATAGGAGGTAGTATTATAGTAGTTATATTCTTGTACATAGGAGCAGTATAATAGTAGTTATATTCTTGTACATAGGAGGTAGTATTATAGTAGTTATATTCCTGTACATAGGAGTAGTATTATAGTAGTTATATTCTTGTACATAGGAGTAGTATTATAGTAGTTATATTCTTGTACATAGGAGGTAGTATTATAGTAGTTATATTCTTGTACATAGGAGGTAGTATTATAGTAGTTATATTCCTGTACATAGGAGTAGTATTATAGTAGTTATATTCTTGTACATAGGAGTAGTATTATAGTAGTTATATTCTTGTACATAGGAGTAGTATTATAGTAGTTATATTCTTGTACATAGGAGGTAGTATTATAGTAGTTATATTCTTGTACATAGGAGTAGTATTATAGTAGTTATATTCTTGTACATAGGAGGTAGTATTATAGTAGTTATATTCTTGTACATAGGAGGTAGTATTATAGTAGTTATATTCTTGTACATAGGAGGTAGTATTATAGTAGTTATATTCTTGTACATAGGTGTAGTATTATAGTAGTTATATTCTTGTACATAGGAGTAGTATTATAGTAGTTATATTCTTGTACATAGGAGCAGTATTATAGTAGTTATATTCTTGTACATAGGAGTAGTATTATAGTAGTTATATTCTTGTACATAGGAGGTAGTATTATAGTAGTTATATTCCTGTACATAGGAGGTAGTATTATAGTAGTTATATTCTTGTACATAGGAGGTAGTATTATAGTAGTTATATTCTTGTACATAGGAGGTAGTATTATAGTAGTTATATTCTTGTACATAGGAGTAGTATTATAGTAGTTATATTCTTGTACATAGGAGCAGTATTATAGTAGTTATATTCTTGTACATAGGAGCAGTATTATAGTAGTTATATTCTTGTACATAGGAGTAGTATTATAGTAGTTATATTCTTGTACATAGGAGTAGTATTATAGTAGTTATATTCTTGTACATAGGAGGTAGTATTATAGTAGTTATATTCTTGTACATAGGAGTAGTATTATAGTAGTTATATTCTTGTACATAGGAGCAGTATTATAGTAGTTATATTCTTGTACATAGGAGTAGTATTATAGTAGTTATATTCTTGTACATAGGAGGTAGTATTATAGTAGTTATATTCCTGTACATAGGAGTAGTATTATAGTAGTTATATTCTTGTACATAGGAGTAGTATTATAGTAGTTATATTCTTGTACATAGGAGTAGTAGTATAGTAGTTATATTCTTGTACATAGGAGTAGTATTATAGTAGTTATATTCTTGTACATAGGAGTAGTATTATAGTAGTCATATTCTTGTACATAGGAGTAGTATTATAGTAGTTATATTCTTGTACATAGGAGGTAGTATTATAGTAGTTATATTCTTGTACATAGGAGTAGTATTATAGTAGTTATATTCTTGTACATAGGAGCAGTATTATAGTAGTTATATTCTTGTACATAGGAGTAGTATTATAGTAGTTATATTCTTGTACATAGGAGGTAGTATTATAGTAGTTATATTCCTGTACATAGGAGTAGTATTATAGTAGTTATATTCTTGTACATAGGAGTAGTATTATAGTAGTTATATTCTTGTACATAGGAGGTAGTATTATAGTAGTTATATTCTTGTACATAGGAGGTAGTATTATAGTAGTTATATTCTTGTACATAGGAGTAGTATTATAGTAGTTATATTCTTGTACATAGGAGTAGTATTATAGTAGTTATATTCTTGTACATAGGAGGTAGTATTATAGTAGTTATATTCTTGTACATAGGAGGTAGTATTATAGTAGTTATATTCTTGTACATAGGAGTAGTATTATAGTAGTTATATTCTTGTACATAGGAGGTAGTATTATAGTAGTTATATTCTTGTACATAAGAGGTAGTATTATAGTAGTTATATTCTTGTACATAGGAGTAGTATTATAGTAGTTATATTCTTGTACATAGGAGTAGTATTATAGTAGCTATATTCTTGTACATAGGAGTAGTATTATAGTAGTTATATTCTTGTACATAGGAGTAGTATTATAGTAGTTATATTCTTGTACATAGGAGTAGTATTATAGTAGTTATATTCTTGTACATAGGAGCAGTATTATAGTAGTTATATTCTTGTACATAGGAGTAGTATTATAGTAGTTATATTCTTGTACATAGGAGGTAGTATTATAGTAGTTATATTCTTGTACATAGGTGTAGTATTATAGTAGTTATATTCTTGTACATAGGAGTAGTATTATAGTAGTTATATTCTTGTACATAGGTGCAGTATTATAGTAGTTATATTCTTGTACATAGGAGCAGTATTATAGTAGTTATATTCTTGTACATAGGAGCAGTATTATAGTAGTTATATTCTTGTACATAGGAGTAGTATTATAGTAGTTATATTCTTGTACATAGGAGTAGTATTATAGTAGTTATATTCTTGTACATAGGAGGTAGTATTATAGTAGTTATATTCTTGTACATAGGAGTAGTATTATAGTAGTTATATTCTTGTACATAGGAGGTAGTATTATAGTAGTTATATTCTTGTACATAGGAGGTAGTATTATAGTAGTTATATTCTTGTACATAGGAGTAGTATTATAGTAGTTATATTCTTGTACATAGGAGGTAGTATTATAGTAGTTATATTCTTGTACATAGGAGTAGTATTATAGTAGTTATATTCTTGTACATAGGAGCAGTATTATAGTAGTTATATTCTTGTACATAGGAGTAGTATTATAGTAGTTATATTCTTGTACATAGGAGCAGTATTATAGTAGTTATATTCTTGTACATAGGAGCAGTATTATAGTAGTTATATTCTTGTACATAGGAGTAGTATTATAGTAGTTATATTCTTGTACATAGGAGCAGTATTATAGTAGTTATATTCTTGTACATAGGAGGTAGTATTATAGTAGTTATATTCTTGTACATAGGAGGTAGTATTATAGTAGTTATATTCTTGTACATAGGAGGTAGTATTATAGTAGTTATATTCTTGTACATAGGAGTAGTATTATAGTAGTTATATTCTTGTACATAGGAGCAGTATTATAGTAGTTATATTCTTGTACATAGGAGCAGTATTATAGTAGTTATATTCTTGTACATAGGAGTAGTATTATAGTAGTTATATTCTTGTACATAGGAGTAGTATTATAGTAGTTATATTCTTGTACATAGGAGGTAGTATTATAGTAGTTATATTCTTGTACATAGGAGGTAGTATTATAGTAGTTATATTCTTGTACATAGGAGTAGTATTATAGTAGTTATATTCTTGTACATAGGAGGTAGTATTATAGTAGTTATATTCTTGTACATAGGTGTAGTATTATAGTAGTTATATTCTTGTACATAGGAGTAGTATTATAGTAGTTATATTCTTGTACATAGGTGCAGTATTATAGTAGTTATATTCTTGTACATAGGAGCAGTATTATAGTAGTTATATTCTTGTACATAGGAGCAGTATTATAGTAGTTATATTCTTGTACATAGGAGTAGTATTATAGTAGTTATATTCTTGTACATAGGAGCAGTATTATAGTAGTTATATTCTTGTACATAGGAGTAGTATTATAGTAGTTATATTCTTGTACATAGGAGTAGTAATATAGTAGTTATATTCTTGTACATAGGAGGTAGTATTATAGTAGTTATATTCTTGTACATAGGAGGTAGTATTATAGTAGTTATATTCTTGTACATAGGAGTAGTATTATAGTAGTTATATTCTTGTACATAGGAGCAGTATTATAGTAGTTATATTCTTGTACATAGGAGCAGTATTATAGTAGTTATATTCTTGTACATAGGAGTAGTATTATAGTAGTTATATTCTTGTACATAGGAGTAGTATTATAGTAGTTATATTCTTGTACATAGGAGGTAGTATTATAGTAGTTATATTCTTGTACATAGGAGGTAGTATTATAGTAGTTATATTCTTGTACATAGGAGTAGTATTATAGTAGTTATATTCTTGTACATAGGAGGTAGTATTATAGTAGTTATATTCTTGTACATAGGTGTAGTATTATAGTAGTTATATTCTTGTATATAGGAGGCAGTATTATAGTAGTTATATTCTTGTACATAGGAGGTAGTATTATAGTAGTTATATTCTTGTACATAGGTGGTAGTATTATAGTAGTTATATTCTTGTACATAGGTGTAGTATTATAGTAGTTATATTCTTGTACATAGGAGCAGTATTATAGTAGTTATATTCTTGTACATAGGAGTAGTATTATAGTAGTTATATTCTTGTACATAGGAGTAGTATTATAGTAGTTATATTCTTGTACATAGGAGCAGTATTATAGTAGTTATATTCTTGTACATAGGAGTAGTATTATAGTAGTTATATTCTTGTACATAGGTGTAGTATTATAGTAGTTATATTCTTGTACATAGGAGTAGTATTATAGTAGTTATATTCTTGTACATAGGAGTAGTATTATAGTAGTTATATTCTTGTACATAGGAGCAGTATTATAGTAGTTATATTCTTGTACATAGGAGTAGTATTATAGTAGTTATATTCTTGGACATAGGAGCAGTATTATAGTAGTTATATTCTTGTACATAGGAGTAGTATTATAGTAGTTATATTCTTGTACATAGGAGTAGTAATATAGTAGTTATATTCTTGTACATAGGAGGTAGTATTATAGTAGTTATATTCTTGTACATAGGAGTAGTATTATAGTAGTTATATTCTTGTACATAGGAGGTAGTATTATAGTAGTTATATTCTTGTACATAGGTGTAGTATTATAGTAGTTATATTCTTGTATATAGGAGGCAGTATTATAGTAGTTATATTCTTGTACATAGGAGGTAGTATTATAGTAGTTATATTCTTGTACATAGGTGGTAGTATTATAGTAGTTATATTCTTGTACATAGGTGTAGTATTATAGTAGTTATATTCTTGTACATAGGTGTAGTATTATAGTAGTTATATTCTTGTACATAAGGGCAGTATTATAGTAGTTATATTCTTGTACATAGGAGTAGTATTATATTAGTTATATTCTTGTATATAGGAGGTAGTATTATAGTAGTTATATTCTTGTACATAGGAGCAATATTATAGTAGTTATATTCTTGTACATAGGAGTAGTATTATAGTAGTTATATTCTTGTACATAGGAGCAGTATTATAGTAGTTATATTCTTGTACATAGGAGTAGTATTATAGTAGTTATATTCTTGTACATAAGGGCAGTATTATAGTAGTTATATTCTTGTACATAGGAGTAGTATTATATTAGTTATATTCTTGTATATAGGAGGTAGTATTATAGTAGTTATATTCTTGTACATAGGAGCAGTATTATAGTAGTTATATTCTTGTACATAGGAGTAGTATTATAGTAGTTATATTCTTGTACATAGGAGCAGTATTATAGTAGTTATATTCTTGTACATAGGAGTAGTATTATAGTAGTTATATTCTTGTACATAGGAGTAGTATTATAGTAGTTATATTCTTGTACATAGGAGCAGTATTATAGTAGTTATATTCTTGTACATAGGAGTAGTATTATAGTAGTTATATTCTTGTACATAGGAGTAGTATTATAGTAGTTATATTCTTGTACATAGGAGTAGTATTATAGTAGTTATATTCTTGTACATAGGAGTAGTATTATAGTAGTTATATTCTTGTACATAGGAGCAGTATTATAGTAGTTATATTCTTGTACATAGGAGTAGTATTATAGTAGTTATATTCTTGGACATAGGAGCAGTATTATAGTAGTTATATTCTTGTACATAGGAGCAGTATTATAGTAGTTATATTCTTGTACATAGGAGTAGTATTATAGTAGTTATATTCTTGTACATAGGAGCAGTATTATAGTAGTTATATTCTTGTACATAGGAGGTAGTATTATAGTAGTTATATTCTTGTACATAGGAGTAGTATTATAGTAGTTATATTCTTGTACATAGGAGTAGTATTATAGTGGTTATATTCTTGTACATAGGAGGTAGTATTATAGTAGTTATATTCTTGTACATAGGAGGTAGTATTATAGTAGTTATATTCTTGTACATAGGAGGTAGTATTATAGTAGTTATATTCTTGTACATAGGAGCAGTATTATAGTAGTTATATTCTTGTACATAGGAGGTAGTATTATAGTAGTTATATTCTTGTACATAGGTGCAGTGTTACATAAGTTATATTCACAGTTTTATGTCCTACATGTGGCGGTAATAATGTTCAGGGTCAGATTGGTCTTGTACATAATAGTGTTGACTGCAATGACCCCATAGCAGATTTCAGTTGGGCTGATCAGTCAGTATATAAGGTGGCCGCTCTCATATGATTTCGGCGTGGTATTCAGTCAGCAGGTGTTCAGTGGTGGCGCTCTCGCTCTCATCCGGATCCCGCAGCTCAAGGATTGTTATCCTAATTATCACTGGTTAATGTGATGGGGTTTTACTAGGCAGGAAGAGAGTGTGACAGCTCCTGGACTGGGGGGTGTAACTTGTATGAGACTCTGGGTACCCCATTAGTAAGTTCCCTGGCAGCCTCTCAGTCACTGGTGATTGGTTCCAGACCAGCAGCAACACAGGCAGGTGGAGGTGGCGGATGTGACACATTGAGCGCTGGCTCCTGGGGCTGTGTGGGGGTCATCAGAAATTCACCCCTTTTAATGGTAGGAATGGAGTCACTCGAAAAAGTTTTTCCAAACGTCCCGGAGTTATCAATTGTCAGGTAATCAGTTATTTGTTCCTGGGAAAGCTGAGTGACTTCTAATATGGCCACCTATCTGGTTGTATGAAAGCTCAAGCTGCAGTCCCAAGGATTTTCAGGCACATATCCCTTATTCAGGGATGATGACACAATACAATATGGTGGTATGGATACGTTTGTATTTTGGTGCCCACCCGGGTGACACTTTGTTGTTCTGTTATCAAAGTGATGACACCCGGCTGGTGAGAAAACAAACAGGTCACTGCCCCCCATCTGATAATGGAGGGAGATAACATCAGTGTAATAACACAGGACACCAGGGACCTGGGGCAAATAAACAGGGGTCAGAAGAAATAACAGTGTACATTAATGTGGACCCATGACCCCTAGGTCAGACCCCCAATACTGACCACCCCCTCCGAATAGTGACCATTCTGCATTACTGGTACAGGGGAGTTATTATATGGTTAAATGATATGAGAATACAGGCTGAGAGATAGAATCACATATTAGGATTAGATACATAGACAGGATCAGATATTTGGGTTGTCAGTTGTCAGTCCTTGGGCTCTTGGTGGTTCCACTAGTGATGAGGCGACAGAGCGTGCGCTTACTATTCTGCAGTATGAATGGCCCCTCTTGAGTGCTCAGTGGAGTGCAGGATCATTGTCCCCCACCCCTGGCAGCCCACTCCTCCAGATGGATTAATCCCTGGGTGTAAAGGAAGCTAAGTGTGAGCGGGGAGATCTCCAGGAATGTGCCTCACAGTTTATTCAGCAGTTCAGGAGCACAAAGAGAAGCCTGGCACCTCTCACCCTGCACCCCTGGACATTAACCCACTCCTCCCTGCACTGCATTAAATGTCAGCTGTCACCTTAGTCCGCAGCAATGGAAGCTGCGGTCATATACACATATACTGGATATACCGCTTACATTACTTATCCTGTATTATCTTCCAGAGCTGCGCTCACTATTCTGCTGGTGCAGTCACTGTGTACATACATTACATTACTTATTCTGTATTATACTCCAGAGCTGCGCTCACCACTCTGCTTGTGTGGTCAATAGGTAGAATTTATCAATCTCTCTATCTGTGAGTTAGTCTTAGGCATCTTTTTTTGTTGCAGATTTTGCTGCGTATTTTTGAGCCAAAGCCAGGAGTGGATTGAGCAGAAGGGAGAAGTATATGGACTTTATATATAGATTTCCGCTTCCTTTTATCGCCATTCTTGACTTTGGCTCAATTAACCACAGTAACCTCCGCAACAATAAAGCTGCATTTCCGCGACGTGAAGCCTCAGCCACATAATGGAATCTGTATGGTTTCGTATCTAGTTTGGATTTCTCGTCTTTCGTGTCCCGGGCAGGAGATGTAAATACTGAGGATACAGAACACCCTGAAGAGAAGAGGGCGACCCAAGACAGACGGCACATCTGTGGATGACATCAGGGCTATAGCCAAGTATTATTAATGAGAGACTGATCTAGGGGCCCCAGGTAGTGCTGCATTAGGGCCCCAGGGACCCTTAATGACCCGCGGATGATACTGTATAATTGGGCCTCCAGATCTGTAACTTATCAGGCTGTGATGCATGGACGGAGATCTCCAAGGAAATTAATAGCAGCTCAAGAGTCTCCTCCAGACTGCAGATGTTCAGGAAGTCAGGGGTCAGAAGAAAGCCGGGCTTGAGCTCTGCAGAGTATATCCATATGTATATGTCAGGGGTGCAATGCTCTGCAGATCTCAGCGGTGTAATAGTCTGCAGCATGTATTCATATGTATATGTCAGAGGTCAGAAGAAAGCCGGGCTTGAGCTCTGCAGAGTATATCCATATGTATATGTCAGGGGTGCAATGCTCTGCAGATCTCAGCGGTGTAATAATCTGCAAAATGTATTCATATGTATATGTCAGAGGTCAGAAGAAAGCCAGGCTGGAGCTCTGCAGAGTATATCCATATGTATATGTCAGGGGTGCAATGCTCTGCAGATCTCAGCGGTGTAATAATCTGCAAAATGTATTCATATGTATATGTCAGAGGTCAGAAGAAAGCCAGGCTGGAGCTCTGCAGAGTATATCCATATGTATATGTTCAGTAGAGCAATGCTCTGCAGATTTCAGCATTGTAATAGTCTGCAGAATATATCCATATGTATATGTTCAGTGGAGCAATGGTCTGCAGATCTCAGCTGTGTAATAGTCTTCAGAGTATATCTATGTGTATATGTTAATAGGAGCAATAATCTGCAAATCTCAGTGATGCAATGGTCTGCAGAATATATTTTTATGTATATATTAGGGGAGCAAAGCTCTGCAGACCTCAGGGATGTAATAGTTTACAGAATATATATCCATACGTGTATGTTTGGGGGGAAATATGCTCTGCAGATCTCAGAATATATTCATATGTGTATGTTAGGTGGGGCAATGCTCTGCAGATGTCAGTGATGTCATAGCCTGCAACTAGCTAGGTCAGTGGTGTAATAATCTGCAGAATATATTCCTATGTGTATGTCAGGAGGCCAACATGAGCAATGTTCTGCAGATCTGTGGATAGATCAGTGAAGTAATAATCTGCAGACTCTACATGCCAACCCATGACACGTATAGAGTTTTTATGGGTCTGGGCCCGCTCCAGGTCTCCGGGTCGTACAAGCTTTCGCCCCCCAGAATGTCCAGTTGTTTCCAGCTGTCCGGTCTGTTCAGGGCTGAGTTCTGTCTGTGGGTTTGCGGGGGTCATGACCACCTATACAGGGGCCAGGTGTGAGGATTTATGCAGTGTGCCCCCGTTGGACCTCACAGGAGATGGGTCAGAGCCCCTGCTGCCATCACTGGGAGACCCCATATCTCCGTTGGTGGAGGACCTAGAAGACATGTTCTGTAGTGGAGCGTGAACTCCTCCAGCTTGTTACAATGTATCAGTCTGAGGTCCAGAATCGTGTCCATTAGATACAATTGTAACAAACTCTGAGCAGAACCTGTAACCGTGTCATGTGACATGTGGGGTCCTGCAGCAATCTGGAGACCCTTTTCTAAAACAGAAGCCATCCCTAGCTTGGCTGTTATCATGGGCGAAGCTGCAGGGTAGAAGTAAAGGTCTCCGGCAGAGACAGTCCAATAATCCGGGACAGTTCTGATCCAGACAATTTCTCAGACCAGGGAAGGAATCTGGCCTGGGCAGGCGAAGGGTTAATGGTTTATGAGAATCCTTCACACCTGTGCGTTTACAAGCCCCCTGCGCTGTCTCCCACACTTCCCTGCGCTGGGTCCGGGCCTATTGAGGCAATCTAAAAATACTAAGAACTGTTATTGGAAACATATGGCGGGGGCCGGACCGGGGCGGACAGGGCTCAGTTTATTTAGTTCTGGCTCTGCCTGTGATGTGAAGAACAACAGTGCCCCCCCAAAGAGACAACTAAGTGTTGTTTGTGTGAATATACCCTGCAGCTGTCCGACTCACACGCCGGCCGCACTCCTGGGACACAATGTGTTTGTGTAATGGAGGTGCGAAGTGTCACCGACTCCATCATCACCGAGCGCAGGTTACCTAAATATTACCTATGGGCACCTATATACAGGAGATACCCAGGTTATACCGGCTGTACATATATAATCAAATCAAATCAAAATAGCTTTATTGGCACGTCTGAATAGATATTTGGCATTGCCAAAGCTAGTAGAGTGGGGGGGGGGGGGGGGAGTTGGACTCGGGTGGGTGAGTGGTGGGGGTGGGGTGGGGCGGTTGGTTTGGGGTATAACAGTCCATGGAGTCTCATCTTCCTTTTCGTTGGTGACCGTTATATGGGGAGGTTGGGTGGGGCAGGTGTATTGGGATAAATATAACAGTCCATGGAGTCTCATCTTCCTCTTGTTTGGTGACAGCTGGACACATATTGGGCAGCGATCTCCACAGTGGCCTCTTCTTCTCCCAGTAGGATGTAGAGTTTCCTCTTCTCGTCTGGGATGTGGGCAGAGAGTCTTTGGTAGTAGACGGCCCTCATAGCTGAGTATTTGGTGCAGTGTAGCAGGAAGTGGGTCTCGTCTTCTTGGGCCCCCTGGTCACAGTGCTGGCACAGTCTCTTCTCCCGTGGCTTGTACGTCTGCCTGTATCGCCCCGTCTCTATCTCTAGGTTGTGGGCGCTCAGTCTGTATCGGCTCAGGGTCTGTCTGTGCTTGGGGTGGCGTATTCTCTCCAGGTAGGTGGCCATGGTGTAGTCCCTTTGTAGGGATTGGTACACGGTGAGTTTCTTGGAGTTATTTATTTCATTTCTCCATTCTTCAATGTACCGCTCTCTGTTTGCCTCTATGGTCGCCTTTATTTCGGCCTTGGTTATCATCTGTTGGAGTTTTTGGTTTGGTGGTTGGCTGCTGTTTGGTTGTTGAATGTCTGGTTTGCTCAGGTGGCTTAGCCATGCTTGGTGGTGGTAGGAGTCGGGCTTGCTCCCCTGGATGTGTGCCTGGAAAGCTAGCGCCCTCTTCTGTATGGTGAGCCATAGGGGGAGTCTGCCTAGCTCTGCCCTGCAGGCCATGTTGGTGGTGTTGCGATGGACATGGAGCAGGTATTTGCAGAACTCCAGGTGGAAGTTCTCTGTTGGGCTGGAATCCCACTTTGACTGGTCTGGGTAGGTGGCTGGGCCCCAAACCTCACTGCCATAGAGAAGGATCGGGGAGATGACAGCGTCAAATATCTTCATCCAGACCCTCACCGGTGGTTTGAGGTGGTACAGTTGTCTTCTGATGGCGTAGAAGGTTCTGCAGGCTTTTGCTTTCAGGGTTTCTATTGCTGCTTTGAAGCTTCCTGATTGGCTGAGCTCCAGCCCCAGGTAGGTGTAGCTGTTGGTTTTCTCCAGTGTGGAGCCGTTCAGTGTGAATTGTGGGGTGGTGGAGGCTTTATAATTATATACAGTATATACCCAGGTTATACCGGCTGTACATATATAATTATATACAGTATATACCCAGGTTATACCGGCTGTACATATATAATTATATACATTATATACCCAGGTTATACCGGCTGTACATATATAATTATATACATTATATACCCAGGTTATACCGGCTGTACATATATAATTATATACAGTATATACCCAGGTTATACCGGCTGTACATATATAATTATATACAGTATATACCCAGGTTATACTGGCTGTACATATATAATTATATACAGTATATACCCAGGTTATACCGGCTGTACATATATAATTATATACAGTATGTACCCAGGTTATACCGGCTGTACATATATAATTATATACAGTATATACCCAGGTTATACTGGCTGTACATATATAATTATATACAGTATATACCCAGGTTATACCGGCTGTACATATATAATTATATACAGTATGTACCCAGGTTATACCGGCTGTACATATATAATTATATACAGTATATACCCAGGTTATACTGGCTGTACATATATAATTATATACAGTATATACCCAGGTTATACCGGCTGTACATATATAATTATATACAGTATGTACCCAGGTTATACCGGCTGTACATATATAATTATATACAGTATATACCCAGGTTTTACCAGCTGTACATATATAATTATATACAGTATATACCCAGGTTATACCAGCTGTACATATATATTTATATACAGTATATACCCAGGTTATACCAGCTATACATATATAATTATATACAGGAGATACCCAGGTTATACCGGCTGTATATATATATAATTATATACAGTATATACCCAGGTTATACAGTATATACCCAGGTTATACCGGCTGTACATATAGAATTATATACAGTATATACCCAGGTTATACCGGCTGTACATATATAATTATATACAGTATATTCCCAGGTTATACCAGCTGTACATATATAATTATATACAGTATATACCCAGGTTATACCGGCTGTACATATAGAATTATATACAGTATATTCCCAGGTTATACCGGCTGTACATATAGAATTATATACAGTATATACCCAGGTTATACCGGCTGTACATATAGAATTATATATAGTATATACTACTGTATATGTTGCTGGATCTGTTCACGGCTTCTTTGGCTCATCTCCCCCGTTTATCTTCCTTGGGGGACAAGCTTCTTCTATGAATCATTCGGTGGATTTTGGGAACTCCCTGAGTTCTGTGCCAGGGTCGGGGAGGCAGGGAGCCCCATCATGTATCTCTGCCAGTGCCGCAGGATCTAACGTCCCCGGGCCCACGGCCTCTTGTTTTTGGCCAAGTCGTTGACAATCTAAGACTTAAAAGATTTTTCTCTGATCTGCTCCTGAGTTACAGATTTGACAGCACAGACTTTATGAGTCACACAGATGGGTGGACGCCCTGCCGGAGACAATGATGTCGCTCTGGTTTGTTGCATCTCTTTATCTCAGGTCTCAGATCTTGTATTTGGTATCAATGAGGCACAGGATCACCTCTACCTCAGAAGGGGCAACTCTGTGGCTGCCATGTTGAGTTCCATTGAAGATTTCTCAGTGCCCTACTGAACTTGGGTGTTCAGCTTTTCTGCTTTTATCATTTGCAGGAAAAATTCTGTAGACAACGCAGAACATTTTATATGCAGAACATGTGCAACAAACATGTGGTTGTCCGAAATGTGGTGGTTAAGTCATGTGTCACCAATTACTCTGATTGATTCTCACTATACCACCACCAATGGCTTTGTTCTTATACTATGGAGAGAAGAAGATGGTCACTGCTCCTTAGCTTTGGCCACCCTTCCTCAGCTTCAGATGGTCACCATTCTTCAATGAGAGAAGAATGTAGTCACTATTCCTCAGCGCTGATGAGAAGAAGTTAGTCATCATCCCTCAGCTCTGGAGAGAAGAATATGGTCACCGTTTTTCAGCTTAGGATAGAAGGTGGTCATTGTTCTTTAATTCTGGAGAAATGAAGATAGTCATTGTTCCTCAGGTCTGGATAGAAGAAGGTAGCAATTGTTCTTCTGGAGAGAAGAAAGTGGTGACCATTTGTCAAGCCTAGGGAGAAGAGATAAGTCACTGTTCCACAGCTCTGAACAGAAGATGGCCCATGTTCTTCAGCTTTGAAGGTATGGAAACGTTCAATGTTCCTCTGCTTTCCAAGGATGAAGATGGATGGATGTGATTCCTTAGATCTGGAAAGAAGAAGTCACCTTTCCGCAACAAATGAAGGTAGTAATTGTTGCTCAGTTATGAAAATAAGGTGACCTCTGTTCCTCAGCTTTGGAAAGAAGAAGGTGGTCAGTATTCTTCAACTCTGGAGAGTAGATGCTGGCCACTGTTCCTCAGCTCTGAAAAGAAGAAATTGGTCATTATTCCCTATTTCTGGAAAGAAGGTAGTCACCATTACTTACCTCTATAGAGGTGTTATTGTCACTCCTTAGGGAGAGACCACCATATATGGTGGTCTCTCCCTAAGGAGTGACAATATCCCCCGAACCCTGTCTAAGCCTCTCACCTCTACCAGGTTATAGTCCTCTCTACATCGGGCTGATGAGATCCAACCAGATCGAAACAGCTGTCCTCGATTGAGAGACTATAACCTGGTAATAATCCCAGCGTCATTGCTAAACAAAGGCCTCTTGGAAGGTCGGGCATGAAGCTAAAGGGAGCAGCCATTATTGGGTTATTTCACTGGAATCCTGTCTTAAGACAGGCTTGCACATTCCAGTGAGCGCCCTCTATTGGTTTGCAACAATGAGGCAGCAACTGTCTTCCTAATTACATCATGGAAGGCGGATTTGCATATTCTTCCCATAGCTCTATAGAGGTGGTCAATGTTTTTGAGCTCTGGAACATCTGAACAAAGTGTGCACCATTGCTCAGCTCTAGAGAGTAGAAGACAATCTCTGTTGCTGAGTTTATGAGAGAAGGTCACCATTCCTCAGCTCGGGAGGGATAAAGGTGGTGCTTATTTCTCTGTTCTATAGAGAAGTTGGTGGTCAACTTTCATCAGGTCTGGAGAGAAATGTTAAAGTGTTTCTAAGTCCTGGAGAGAAGAAAGTGGCCACTTTTGTTTCAGTCTGGAAGGTGATCATGGTTCCTCAGCTCTGGAAAGAAGATGGTTCTCATTATTCCTCAGTTCTAGAGTTGTGGTGGGTTGCCATACCTCAGCTTTGGACAGAAGACAATAGTTAGTGTTCCTCAGGTTTGGAGTGAAGAAGGTTGCCATTGTTTCTTAGCTCTAGAAAGAAGATGGGCTCTGTTTTTTTTACTTTGAAGATAAAAAAGTTATCACTACTCCTCAGCTCTAGGGAGAAGAAGGTGGTCACTGTTTCACAGGTCTGGAAAGAAGAAGGTAGTCACTGTTCCTCAGCTGTAGGAAGAACTTAGTTACCATTCCTTAGCTCTAGAGAGAAGAAGGTAGGTAGTGTCATTCAACTCCAGAATGAAGAGCATAGTCACTGTGGCACTGTTCTAGAGAAAAGAAGGTGGCCACTATTCCTCAGCTATGGAGAGAAGGTGGTCACAGTTCCTTAGGTCTGGAGAGAAGGTGGTCACAGTTCCTTAGGTCTGGAGAGAAGGTGGTGACAGTTCCTTAGGTCTGGAGAGAAGGTGGTGTTCATTACTCATCAACTCTAAAAGAGAAAAGGTTAGCTACTATTCCTGAGCTCTGGAGAGTAGATGGTGGCTGCTATTGCTCAACTCCAGAATGAAGAACATACTCACTGTTTCTCATCTCAGGATGACTACTTCTCTTCAAATGTATTTTGTGGGTTATATAAACATGGACATTGTACATTGTAGTGTATTTCCATGTGCCATCCGTGTCTGATCCGTGTGTTATCTATGTGCCATCTGTGTCTGATCTGTTATTTATGTGCCATCCATGTCTGATCTGTGTGTTATCTATGTGCCAACCGTGTCTGATCTGTGTGTTACATATGTGCCATCCATGTCTGATCCATGTGTTATCTATGTGCCATCCATGTCTGATCCATATGTTATCCTTGTGCCATCCATGTCTTTTCCGTGTGTTATCTATGTGCCATCTGTGTCTGATCCATGTGTTATCTATGTGCCATCCGTGTCTGATCCGTGTGTTATCTATGTGCCATCCATGTCTGATCCATGTGTTATCTATGTGCCATCCGTGTCTGATCCGTGTGTTATCTATGTGCCATCTGTGTCTGGTCTGTGTTATCCATGTCTGTTGCTCCTTGCATTTCCAAAAAATCACAGCTTTCGTCTTCTTTCAGCATCACCTAACCATGTCCTCAGCTCTATAGAGAATCATGGTGATATAATATCGCCATATAGTGCTCAGATAATACCGCCTTACTGGAATTAAATAACACCGTATACAGTGACATGTTATCTCCGCCATGCTGGATCATACATAATTAATCCTGCTAAATGTCTACGTCTTGAAGTCCAGATCACTGCCCCCCCCCCAATTACCTGCCTTGGTGTGTACGTTATTTGCCCCCCTCCCCTCGCCCAGTAAATGTGTTTTTATTTTCACTTTACGACTGAATTTATTCCTTGTTTTCCTTCTTTTCTTGCCAGCTGGAGGATTCTGGGAATCAGCCGCCCGGTGTGTAATAACTGGGAGTAACTTGGCTTCAGGTACACAGCAGCGCCTGTCCGCGCACCTCACACAGCCGCCTCTCAATGTGGCAGTGTGTGCGAGGCAACGGCACGGGCTCTGCTGCTGGCCCGAGAACACATGTTGCCCATTTGAAAGTGCAATGCTTGGCGGGCGAGAAAATAAACATGTTGTGCTGCTGAATTTATCAGTTTCTGCCTCCATTAAACGCACAAACCGAGTGCCAAGCTGCGAGTTTTACTGCACAAATTCCTGAGATGCAAAGGAAACCTGGATTGTGATCGCCTGAGTATTTACCCAGAGGACACAGGCTGAAATACGTCTACTCCAGTCACATCCAAAGCTGCCCTCAGAATTCTGCTAGCCCCGGACTGAGAAGAGACATCTGCAAAAGTGAAATGAATGGGAACGAGCTGAAAATCAGGCGCAGAGACCGCGCAACGTACGATGCAATGAACAAGCTGCAATACTCAACGAGTACTGACGGCGCATTGGTGGGGGTGAGGGGACCCTCACAGGGCTGAAGCTGACAATCTATCCCAAGGGTAAATCATGGGTGTAAAACAGGCCTCCACTCAATAATTGCCCCCGACAGTATACTGCCCATTTACAGTAAAGGCCCCCCAGTATACTGCCCCCCATAGAGTGACTGTAGTACTCCAGCAGGTAATGGCTGACACTGACTTAGCCATCCTTTCATGGTGGGCCGTACAGAAGCCACAATGGCTGCTATGGTGTTAGTTCCCCCTCTGCACCAGCCCCACTAAATACAGACCCCAGGTTAGACCCTTAATAAACACGGACCCCCGACCAGACTCTTGGCCTCAGGACGTTGTATGCAGGACGATGTATTTAATCAGGGCTCGTCTGAGAATCGGAGACATTTCCTGGGTGTTTGGGGCCACTATAGTGTATTATTAGATGGGCCCTCACTTCCTCCCTCCACAATATTCCCCGTGCAGGAATACGGCGCCCCCGTCCGCCATCTTGCAGGCTATCCAGGCAGCGCCTGCACATGTTCCATCTGCTAACGACCATTTTATTGCTCGCCGTTCCTCGCGGCCGCCTGCGTCTGCAGTTGTATTTCACACTCATCCCATATAACTGCAGCCAAGTTAGTGATATATTGGTGCGGTGCCGTGCAGACTGATGAGGAGGCGGCCCACTACTCCCAGTCAGCGCGGCCCCATCTGGAACCCATTACCGTGCCATTGTGTCTGTCGCTCCTCGGGTTCCTGTCCGCATGTTTTTATTAAGTGACTCCATGTGAGTCTCCAAACACCTTCCAAGAGAGGTGCCGCTAAATGGGGGCGTATGAGCCAAAGATCTGAGCTGAGGCCTAGCTGCAATATCAGGGCTGCTGCAGAACTTCTTTCATTCTAGGAGTCTCCCCCCATATATATATATATATATATATATATATATTCTCTTTGTCCTGTCCCGTATAGAGATTAGTCAAAGAGCAAAATCTCTGTAATCTAATCCCTCCAAATGGCCATAATGTAGACGGTCCCCCTATGTATAGTCTCGTATGGGGGGCGGCAATATCAATGAGGGTGTCCCAGTCACGGCTTGGCACGGTAGCTACATACACATGTCGTGTTGTTATGTATCTTGGCGTGTGGAGCCACCAAGTACTCACGTCTCTCTAGTACAACGTATGAGTCCATTACTGAGGGCCCACGTCCTAGCCTTCCCCATATTGTTATAGGACGTGTCTGCTGATGCAGCTCTGGTTGTAAATGGAGACAGTTATAAGGATTCTTGGAAAGGTCAAATTCCTGAAGAATCAGTCTGGAAGTGACTGCAGGGGCCGGAAACTGACTGTGGGGCTGACAATATACAGTATACAGAGCACAATAGACAAGGAGCGGATAGCACATAGGACGTGGGCATCACCTTCTACTGTCTGATCTGTAAGACTGAAGGAGCCGTCAGAGATTTAAAGGCATCTCGAGGATGTAATGTTAGGTTATAGTCACACGACTGTGCTGATTCTTGGCCAAGTGGCCTCTTTTTTTTCATGGACCTTTGGACTTTCAGTGGGTACGTGAAAATGGAGCGGAGCTTTTGATCCATCCTACTAGTTCTGTAAAGGGTCCGCCCTCCAGGGGTCCTACCCAGTGTAACCCATAACTGTAAGGGTGGTGCACATATCCAACTATTCATCAATTTGCAAGCACTGTGTTGTATGAGGACGATGAGCGCTCCCAGTTTCCTGATAGAGAGTAAGTAACTGGCAGGACTAGACGACAGCAAGGAAACAAGTTACCTACAATCCGACACCCCTCCAGAGTCTAAGAGTTTTCACTAAAGCCCACAGGACAAGATGGACTTGGCTGATCGGACACTTATCAAGTGTTTTAGACACTTTTCAACTTTTATGGAAAAGGCGTGACTTACAAAGAAAGGGGAGTGACCTATTACAAAAGGGCGTGGCTTAAAGTGTAACTCCATATACCAAGAATGCACCAAGTAATCAGAGTTAGAATAGTCTAAGAATAAGCCAGATTTATCAATCATAAGCAAACCCTTTAATAAATCTGTCACAGTTTCAGACTGTCTGGTCTAAAGTTGCACTGTCTAGTCTAAATCTGCCCCACTGTGTCAGATAAGGGGTGCAGGCTGAGGATCAAGCCAGGCAAAGAGAGTAATATACAAGCCAGGGTCAAAACCAGAAAAGTACAGGAATATCCAAAAATGACAGAAGAAAGAGGAAAACCCAAGGAGTCTAAGTCAAGGTCAAGTCCAGGAGGTGACAAGTAAAGCCAAATCAGCAAAAGATCAGATAACCAGGAGAGTGAACCAAGGCTGGAAAACCAGGAGATCTGCAAACAGGGTAATGTACAGGGAGTAAGTTCTGAGAACACAGATCCAGAAAACTAATGGAATCACAGGCAGCTGAGCAAGGAAAATTAAATACCCCTCAGCCCTGGATTGCATGTAAAGATAACAATCTTATATTGTGTTTACACTTGGTGTGAGGACTGGTGTGTTACAATGTGTTTGCAGTTGGGATAAGGACTGGTGTGTAACATTGTACATACATGGGGCGTGAGGACTGGTGTGTAACTGTTTTTACAGTGGGAATGAAGACTGGTGTGTTACATTGTGTTTACACTAGGTATAAGGATTGGTGTGTAACAATGTACATACACTGGGTGTGAGGATTGGTGTGTTATATTGTGTTTACACTAGGGAAGAAGACAGGGCTCCAGCACCTCTGGACACAATGGTTTTAAAGAGTCTTTAGTTGAAGAGCACTGTGATCACAAGGACTAAGCAAACAGACTTTATATCCAAAATCCTCAGAGATCAGCAGGGCGTCTCATCACACTGTGGAGCGGGCAAGAAGAAAGCCGAAAATTATCACCTCATCCTGAGTAAGACTTGTGTCTTTAGAAGATGTCATGTGGAGAATCTGATGGATGAGACATTGTGATCAGAACCACCAAGGAATATGTTATGTATAGAAGATTAACCAAAAGCTCTGTTCACATATAAACTAATACCCTACTACTATAATAATACTGCCCCCTATATACCTGAACATAACTATTATAATACTACTCCTATGTACAAGAATATAACTGCTATAATACTACCACCTATGTACAAGAATATAACTACTATAATACTACTCCTATGTACAAGAATATAACTACTATAATACTACCACCTATGTACAAGAATATAACTACTATAATACTACTCCTATGTACAAGAATATAACTGCTATAATACTACCTCCTATGTACAAGAATATAACTACTATAATACTACTCCTATGTACAAGAATATAACTGCTATAATACTACCACCTATGTACAAGAATATAACTACTATAATACTACTCCTATGTACAAGAATATAATTGCTATAATACTACCACCTATGTACAAGAATATAACTACTATAATACTACTCCTATGTACAAGAATATAACTGCTATAATACTACCACCTATGTACAAGAATATAACTACTATAATACTACTCCTATGTACAAGAATATAACTACTATAATACTACCTCCTATGTACAAGAATATAACTACTATAATACTACTCCTATGTACAAGAATATAACTGCTATAATACTACCACCTATGTACAAGAATATAACTACTATAATACTGCTCCTATGTACAAGAATATAACTGCTATAATACTACCACCTATGTACAAGAATATAACTACTATAATACTACTCCTATGTACAAGAATATAACTACTATAATACTACCTCCTATGTACAAGAATATAACTACTATAATACTACCTCCTATGTACAAGAATATAACTGCTATAATACTACCACCTATGTACAAGAATATAACTACTATAATACTACTCCTATGTACAAGAATATAACTACTATAATACTACCTCCTATGTACAAGAATATAACTACTATAATACTGCTCCTATGTACAAGAATATAACTACTATAATACTACTCCTATGTACAAGAATATAACTACTATAATACTACTCCTATGTACAAGAATATAACTGCTATAATACTACCACCTATGTACAAGAATATAACTACTATAATACTACTCCTATGTACAAGAATATAACTGCTATAATACTACCACCTATGTACAAGAATATAACTACTATAATACTACCACCTATGTACAAGAATATAACTGCTATAATACTACCACCTATGTACAAGAATATAACTACTATAATACTACTCCTATGTACAAGAATATAACTACTATAATACTACCACCTATGTACAAGAATATAACTACTATAATACTACTCCTATGTATAAGAATATAACTACTATAATACTACTCCTATGTACAAGAATATAACTACTATAATACTACCACCTATGTACAAGAATATAACTACTATAATACTGCTCCTATGTACAAGAATATAACTACTATAATACTACTCCTATGTACAGGAATATAACTACTATAATACTACTCCTATGTACAAGAATATAACTACTATAATACTGCTCCTATGTACAAGAATATAACTACTATAATACTGCTCCTATGTACAAGAATATAACTACTATAATACTACTCCTATGTACAAGAATATAACTACTATAATACTACTCCTATGTACAAGAATATAACTACTATAATACTACCTCCTATGTACAAGAATATAACTACTATAATACTGCTCCTATGTACAAGAATATAACTACTATAATACTACTCCTATGTACAAGAATATAACTACTATAATACTACTCCTATGTACAAGAATATAACTGCTATAATACTACCACCTATGTACAAGAATATAACTACTATAATACTACTCCTATGTACAAGAATATAGCTGCTATAATACTACCACCTATGTACAAGAATATAACTACTATAATACTACTCCTATGTACAAGAATATAACTGCTATAATACTACCACCTATGTACAAGAATATAACTACTATAATACTACTCCTATGTACAAGAATATAACTACTATAATACTACCACCTATGTACAAGAATATAACTACTATAATACTACTCCTATGTATAAGAATATAACTACTATAATACTACTCCTATGTACAAGAATATAACTACTATAATACTACCACCTATGTACAAGAATATAACTACTATAATACTGCTCCTATGTACAAGAATATAACTCCTATAATACTGCTCCTATGTACAAGAATATAACTACTATAATACTACTCCTATGTACAAGAATATAACTACTATAATTCTGCTCCTAAGTACAAGAATATAACTACTATAATACTACTCCTATGTACAAGAATATAACTACTATAATACTACTCCTATGTACAAGAATATAACTACTATAATACTACTACTCCTATGTACAAGAACAGGGCCGGCTCCAGGTTTTTATGGGCCCTTGGGCGACAGAGCCTCAGTGGGCCCCCTTGTAAAGGAGGTGGGGGAGTCGAGACACTGTGCGTTGCAGATGAAGCGAGTGACGTCATGCAGGAGTGTGGCGTCACCAACGCCATACCTCCCAATCTTTTAAAGAGTAGAAAGAGGGGCAAAATGTGCGGCGCGCTCTGCGCGCCGCTGCAAATTTAGCTCCACCCACTTTTATGTTGATTCCACCCATTCTCATTCATTTATCATGTGCTCCCACACAGTATAATCCTCCTACAGTCACCTGTAAATTATATGCCCCCCTCCATCTCTCCTCCAGTTTCATATACACCCTTCCTCTGTCCCCAGTTTCATCACGTTCTCCCCCTTCATCTGCCCACAGTTTCATGTCCCCCGTCTCTGCCCCAGTGTCATGCCGTTCCCCCCCTCCCCTTCATTTGCCCCTTCAGTTTCATTGGGCCCCCTCAATCTCTGTCCCCAGTTCCATGCCGTTCTCTCCCCACCCCCTCCATCTGCCCCAGTGTCATGCTGTTCTCCCCCCCTCCATCTGCCCCAGTGTCATGCTGTTCTCCCCCCCTCCATCTGCCCCAGTGTCATGCTGTTCCCCCACCTCCCCTTCATTTGCCCCCCAGTTTCTTTGGGCCCCCTCCATCTCTGTCCCCAGTTTCATGCCGTTCTCTCCCCACCACCTTCATCTTCCCCAGTGTCATGCCATTCCCCCCCTCCCCTTCATTTGCCCCCCAGTTTCATGGGCCCCCTTCATTATGTTTCACCTTAATATGTAATACAAACAAACACTTACACTCACCTTCTATCACTCACCTTCCATCGTTCCCCCGACGCTCCTCTCTCCAGTCACATACCGACATACGTGATGCAGGAGCTGTGAGATCAGCTCCTGCTTAGCTCCGGCCCGGCTTGCGTGTGTAAGCGTGATGCGATGACGTCATCACGCCTACACACGCAAGCCGGGCCGGAGCTTTAAAGCAGGAGCTGATCTCTCAGCTCCTGCATCGCGTGTGTATTCCAGCTCATCGGCGGACGGACGCCGATGAACTGAAATTGTGACAGGCAAGTGCCGGGGGGCCCCTAGAGGCTCTGTGGGCCCCGGCACTTGCCCGACTATGCCGTGCGCTGACGCCGGCCCTGTACAAGAATATAACTACTGTAATACAACTCCTATGTACAAGAATATACCTACTATAATACTGCTCCTATGTACAAGAATATAACTACTATAATACTACTCCTATGTACAAGAATATAACTACTATAGTACTACTCCTATGTACAAGAATATAACTACTATAATACTACTCCTATGTACAAGAATATAACTACTATAATACTACCTCCCATGTACAAGAATATAACTACTATAATACTACCTCCTATGTACAAGAATATAACTACTATAATACTACCTCCTATGTACAAGAATATAACTACTATAATACTGCTCCTATGTACAAGAATATAACTACTATAATACTACTCCTATGTACAAGAATATAACTACTATAATACTACTCCTATGTACAAGAATATAACTACTATAATACTACTCCTATGTACAAGAATATAACTACTATAATACTGCTCCTATGTACAAGAATATAACTACTATAATACTACTCCTATGTACAAGAATATAACTACTATCATACTGCCCCTATATACCTGAATACTGCCCATACGTACAAGTATACCACTGCTATTACACTGCCTCCTATGGACATACACGTCAGTAGTTGTGTATACACTTGATGCTATCATTGAGGTGACCACCATTGTTAGTTTATATTTCTAGTCTTGTGTATGACATTCCTCCTCGGGATGAGCCCGGTACAATGCTGGATTCCTGAAATGGGGGGGGGGGGGGGGGGGTTGACGGTTGTCAGACATTATGGGGGTGTTATTTTTAGTCTGTAAACATCCATCATAAAGTTATTTAAACAACTTGTGCAGTGAGGGGCGGGGGGCGTTTGGTTGCGTTGCGGCGGCTGTGTGGTCTCCTCGCGTGCGGCTCCATCAGATACCAGCCCTGATCACTTGGATTTCTGCAGCATTAGAAGACAATATCCTGGATGGGGATTACACTGTTAACCCATATGGCGGGGCTATATTCACCCTCCTGTGACTCCGCCGCTCTTCGCTGTGATCTACACTCAATACAAATGTTGCATTGTAACTGATTGCATAAATGTTCACCCCCTCCTCGCTCTTAGCACCTCATTGACTCGACCACTTCATGACATTCCCTTTAATTTGTCATAGGTTTCTAGATACCGTCACTTTATGATTTGTGGGGTCCGACTTTTGGACCATTAGGGTCCGCTCAGGATTAAGGGCCCGGTGTTGCTGCAGTTACCATACAGAGATAACCCATCAGATGACGCGATCCATACAGGGGGCCAAAAGGGCCCCAGACCAATAGTCGCTTTACACAAGTCTTGGCATGAATGAAATGATGAAGCCCCTTTAAGAGCCTTTAAGAGCCCACCATGTATCACTACCTTCCACCCATATGGTATAAAACCTGTTGTGTTTCGCCTTACGGAGACGCGTTTCGGTTCAGCGGGAGTTCATTCCTGGTATTTGATGTAATTCTTCTCCCCCAGATCCTGATGTTACAATCAGCAATTTGACCCCAAATCTCGGAGTTCACGTCTGGTTGTGGATACGGCAATATTACGTCATGTGATCCCCATTACGGCCATGATTGTACATAAAGTGAAAGTAATGGCGGACATGTGTTGCTTAAAGGAGCGGGGGTGGGGGGCTGATTATCCCTCTCAGGGGAGCAGGAAAGAGAGTAGCGCGTCCCGATCTCTAATCTATTTCTAAATAAACACGTCCCTTAAATTAGAGCCGGCGAAGATGACGAGGGCCAGACCGCGAGCGAGCCCGACGGGACCCCGACATTAACCCTTACAGGGCTCAGCTCACAAGGATCTGACCCAGGCTAGATGGCGAGCGAGCCGGAGTGGACCCCGACATTAACCCTTAAAGGGCTCAGCGAACAAGTATCTGACCCAGGCCAGACCGCGAGCGAGCCCGAGGGGACCCCGACATTAACCCTTACAGGGCTCAGTGAACAAGTATCTAACCCAGGCCAGACCGCGAGCGAGCCCGAGGGGACCCCGACATTACCCCTTACAGGTCTCAGCTCACAAGGATCTGACCTGGGCCAGACCACAATTGAGCCTGAGAGGACCCCAACATTAACCCTTACAGGCCTTAATGCACAAGTATCTGCCCCGGGTCAGACCAGGAGAAATCCCAAAGGGACTCCCACATTAACCATTACAGTTACAAGTATCTGGCCCAGGCCAGACCGCAAGCCTGATGGGACCCCAATATTAGCCCTTACTGGCCTCAGCTTCTCCATACCTCCCAACCATCCCTTATTCAGCAGGACAGTTCCGGATTCTAGGTCGTGTCCCGCGGTCCCGGGCAGCGGGAGGTATGTCCTGGATTCATCTCATCGGGAGAGGACGCAGATGAGTTGAATACAATGGTGATGCAGGACTGGACAGACCCTCCTTGTGCTCCTGTGTGCTCCGGCTTCAGGAGATGTAGGTGCGATGTGATGACATCACTCACATTGCGCCCGTAGCTACTGGGACAAGAGACTGCGCAGCAGGGGAGCGAGGAGAGGTGAGGAGCAGAGATTTTGTATGTTAAACTTTTTCAGCTCAAGACCGACATTAAACTGTGGGGGCAGATGGAGGGGGGACAATATATTGGGGGGTGTATAAGGGGGACATTAAGCTTTGGGGGCAGATAGAGGAGGACATTAAATTGGGGCAGATGGAGGGGGCATTACACTGGGGCAGATAGAGGGGGCATTAAACTAGGGGTAACTGGAGGGGGACATTAATGTAGGATTTTTTCCTTCTTCTGGCAAAAACCAAAATTACCCTGCTTTTGCTCAAGACCCCAACCCTCTTAGGCTCCTCCTCCATTCTGTCCCACCACCAATAATCTTTTCCAACACTCCCCATGCCCATCTGGCAGCCCCCCCGAGACCCCTTAAAGACTCCGACACTCTTCTGTCAGATTATTTTGAGATCTCTTATGCTCTAGAGTTCCCCTTTAATTTGGATTGTAGCCATGTAGATATTCCTTATAGAGGGTTATAGTGAGGGGATCTGTTCTTTGTGAGGCTGAACTGACAGACCTCCCCCAGTAATAAAATAAGATGATGTGATATGCATTTTCCCTTTAAGAAATTTTTTGCAAAATTTTTGCAAAAAAATTTTCTGATATTTCTCAGGTTATATTTATCACCATACGGCCAGCATTTGTGTTGGGGTAGAAGTAAAATTTTGTTATAGAGGACATAGTCACTGGTGATGGGAGACCCTCGTCCTCCTCAATAGGCAGGGACATGAGAGGGGGGTAATTATTCCCCCACCCCCCAGTATTATTGTGTGTGCAGGAGGGGGGGCACTTTATGTCCTGGGGCTACTGATGACCCCATAATGCAGGTAATGGATCCTCCGCTTCATTCAGCCTCTGTCTCTCTGGTGTCAGGTGTTGACAGTGTCAGAATCTTTGAAGAATTTCCCTCCAGTCTGAAGACGACTGATCCGTGACTGACCCGTCAGCAGCCATCCCTGGTATGATACTGGGGCTGATATTCGGTAATGGATGGTAGGGGTCAGAGACTGGGGATAGTATGGTGGGTGCTCACTACTATGGGGACTCATTGGTTCGCGGGGGTTAGAGATATAATTACTTATGAGGTTTCTGTGGTGTTTATGGGTATGGGGGGTTGTCATTGGTATTGGGCACTGTGGCTGTGAGTGCTACAAAGATGACGGGGGATTGTATTTCTGGGTAGGGGTAATAGACTAGGATACTATGGCATTTATTATTTGCATGGAGACGTGCGACTGCCATTGGTATAGGGGTCCTGTGACTGCCATTGGTATAGGGGTCCTGTGACTGCCATTGGTATAGGGGTCCTGTGACTGCCATTGGTATAGGGGTCCTGTGACTGCCATTGGTATAGGGGTCCTGTGACTACCATTGGTATAGGGGTACTGTGACTGCCATTGGTATAGGGGTACTGTGACTGTCATTGGTATAGGGGTACTGTGACTGTCATTGGTATAGGGGTACTGTGACTGTCATTGGTATAGGGGTCCTGTGACTGCCATTGGTATAGGGGTCCTGTAACTGTCATTGGTATAGGGGTACTGTGACTGCCATTGGTATAGGGGTACTGTGACTGCCATTGGTATAGGGGTCCTGTGACTGTCATTGGTATAGGGGTCCTGTGACTGCCATTGGTATAGAGGTACTGTGACTGCCATTGGTATAGGGGTACTGTGACTGTCATTGGTATAGGGGTACTGTGACTGCCATTGCATAGGGGTCCTGTGACTGTCATTGGTATAGGGGTCCTGTGACTGCCATTGGTATAGGGGTCCTGTGACTGTCATTGGTATAGGGGTCCTGTGACTGCCATTGGTATAGAGGTACTGTGACTGCCATTGGTATAGGGGTCCTGTGACTGCCATTGGTATAGGGGTACTGTGACTGTCATTGGTATAGGGGTACTGTGACTGCCATTGCATAGGGGTCCTGTGACTGTCATTGGTATAGGGGTCCTGTGACTGCCATTGGTATAGGGGTCCTGTGACTGTCATTGGTATAGGGGTCCTGCGACTGCCATTGGTATAGGGGTACTGTGACTGCCATTGGTATAGGGGTACTGTGACTGTCATTGGTATAGGGGTCCTGTGACTGCCATTGGTATAGGGGTACTGTGACTGTCATTGGTATAGGGGTACTGTGACTGTCATTGGTATAGGGGTCCTGTGACTGCCATTGGTATAGGGGTCCTGTAACTGTCATTGGTATAGGGGTACTGTGACTGCCATTGGTATAGGGGTACTGTGACTGCCATTGGTATAGGGGTACTGTGACTGTCATTGGTATAGGGGTCCTGTGACTGCCATTGGTATAGAGGTACTGTGACTGCCATTGGTATAGGGGTACTGTGACTGTCATTGGTATAGGGGTACTGTGACTGCCATTGCATAGGGGTCCTGTGACTGTCATTGGTATAGGGGTCCTGTGACTGCCATTGGTATAGGGGTACTGTGACTGCCATTGGTATAGGGGTACTGTGACTGTCATTGGTATAGGGGTACTGTGACTGCCATTGGTATAGGGGTACTGTGACTGTCATTGGTATAGGGGTACTGTGACTGTCATTGGTATAGGGGTACTGTGACTGTCATTGGTATAGGGGTCCTGTGACTGCCATTGGTATAGGGGTCCTGTAACTGTCATTGGTATAGGGGTACTGTGACTGCCATTGGTATAGGGGTACTGTGACTGCCATTGGTATAGGGGTACTGTGACTGTCATTGGTATAGGGGTCCTGTGACTGCCATTGGTATAGAGGTACTGTGACTGCCATTGGTATAGGGGTACTGTGACTGCCATTGGTATAGGGGTCCTGTGACTGTCATTGGTATAGGGGTACTGTGACTGCCATTGCATAGGGGTCCTGTGACTGTCATTGGTATAGGGGTCCTGTGACTGCCATTGGTATAGGGGTACTGTGACTGCCATTGGTATAGGGGTACTGTGACTGTCATTGGTATAGGGGTACTGTGACTGTCATTGGTATAGGGGTCCTGTGACTGCCATTGGTATAGGGGTCCTGTGACTGCCATTGGTATAGGGGTACTGTGACTGTCATTGGTATAGGGGTCCTGTGACTGTCATTGGTATAGGGGTCCTGTGACTGCCATTGGTATAGGGGTCCTGTGACTGTCATTGGTATAGGGGTACTGTAACTGTCATTGGTATAGGGGTCCTGTGACTGCCATTGGTATAGGGGTACTGTGACTGTCATTGGTATAGGGGTACTGTGACTGTCATTGGTATAGGGGTCCTGTGACTGCCATTGGTATAGGGGTCCTGTAACTGTCATTGGTATAGGGGTACTGTGACTGCCATTGGTATAGGGGTACTGTGACTGCCATTGGTATAGGGGTACTGTGACTGTCATTGGTATAGGGGTCCTGTGACTGCCATTGGTATAGAGGTACTGTGACTGCCATTGGTATAGGGGTACTGTGACTGTCATTGGTATAGGGGTACTGTGACTGCCATTGCATAGGGGTCCTGTGACTGTCATTGGTATAGGGGTCCTGTGACTGTCATTGGTATAGGGGTACTGTAACTGTCATTGGTATAGGGGTCCTGTGACTGCCATTGGTATAGGGGTACTGTGACTGTCATTGGCATAGGGGTACTGTGACTGTCATTGGTATAGGGGTACTGTGACTGTCATTGGTATAGGGGTACTGTGACTGCCATTGGCATAGGGGTCCTGTGACTGTCATTGGTATAGGTGTCCTGTGACTGCCATTGGTATAGGGTTACTGTGACTATCATTGGCATAAGGGTACTGTGACTGTCATTGGCATAGGGGTACTGTGACTGCCATTGGCATAGGGGTACTGTGACTGTCATTGGTATAGGGGTCCTGTGACTGTCATTGGTATAGGGGTCCTGTGACTGTCATTGGTATAGGGGTACTGTGACTGTCATTGGCATAGGGGTACTGTGACTGTCATTGGTATAGGGGTCCTGTGACTGTCATTGGTATAGGGGTACTGTAACTGTCATTGGCATAGGGGTCCTGTGACTGTCATTGGTATAGGGGTCCTGTGACTGTCATTGGTATAGGGGTACTGTGACTGTCATTGGCATAGGGGTACTGTGACTGTCATTGGTATAGAGGTACTGTGACTGCCATTGGTATAGGGGTACTGTGACTGTCATTGGTATAGGGGTACTGTGACTGTCATTGGCATAGGGGTCCTGTGACTGTCATTGGTATAGAGATACTGTGACTTTCATTGGCATAGGGGTACTGTGACTGTCATTGGCACAGGGGTACTGTGACTGCCATTGGTATAGAGATACTGTGACTGTCATTGGCATAGGGGTACTGTGACTGCCATTGGCATAGGGGTCCTGTGACTGTCATTGGTATAGGGGTTCTGTGACTGCCATTGGCATAGGGGTCCTGTGACTGTCATTGGTATAGGGGTACTGTGACTGTCATTGGCATAGGGGTACTGTGACTGTCATTGGCATAGGGGTACTGTAACTGTCATTGGCATAGGGGTCCTGTGACTGTCATTGGTATAGAGATACTGTGACTTTCATTGGCATAGGGGTACTGTGACTGTCATTGGCACAGGGGTACTGTGACTGCCATTGGTATAGAGATACTGTGACTGTCATTGGCATAGGGGTACTGTGACTGTCATTGGTATAGGGGTACTGTGACTGCCATTGGTATAGGGGTCCTGTGACTGTCATTGGTATAGGGGTACTGTGACTGTCATTGGTATAGGGGTACTGTGACTGTCATTGGCATAGGGGTACTGTGACTGTCATTGGTATAGGGGTACTGTGACTGCCATTGGTATAGAGGTACTGTGACTGTCATTGGCATAGGGGTACTGTGACTGCCATTGGTATAGGGGTACTGTGACTGCCATTGGTATAGGGGTACTGTGACTGTCATTGGTATAGGGGTACTGTGACTGTCATTGGTATAGGGGTACTGTGACTGCCATTGGCATAGGGGTACTGTGACTGTCATTGGTATAGGGGTCCTGTGACTGTCATTGGCATAGGGGTACTGCGACTGTCATTGGCATAGGGGTACTGTGACTGTCATTGGTATAGGGGTACTGTGACTGCCATTGGCATAGAGGTCCTGTGACTGTCATTGGCATAGGGGTACTGCGACTGTCATTGGCATAGGGGTACTGTGACTGTCATTGGCATAGGGGTACTGTGACTGTCATTGGCATAGGGGTACTGCGACTGTCATTGGCATAGGGGTCCAGTGACTGTCATTGGCATAGGGGTACTGTGACTGCCATTGGCATAGGGGTCCTGTGACTGCCATTGGTATAGGGGTCCTGCGACTGCCATTGGCATAGGGGTCCTGTGACTGTCATTGGCATAGAGGTACTGTGACTGCCATTGGTATAGGGGTACTGTGACTGTCATTGGCATAGGGGTCCTGCGACTGCCATTGGCATAGGGGTCCTGCGACTGTCATTGGCATAGGGGTCCTGCGACTGTCATTGGCATAGGGGTCCTGCGACTGCCATTGGCATAGGGGTCCTGCGACTGTCATTGGCATAGGGGTCCTGCGACTGTCATTGGCATAGGGGTCCTGCGACTGCCATTGGCATAGGGGTCCTGTGACTGCCATTGGCATAGGGGTCCTGTGACTGCCATTGGCATAGGGGTCCTGTGACTGCCATTGGCATAGGGGTCCTGTGACTGCCATTGGTATAGGGGTACTGTGACTGCCATTGGCATAGGGGTCCTGTGACTGCCATTGGCATAGGGGTCCTGTGACTGCCATTGGCATAGGGGTCCTGCGACTGTCATTGGCATAGGGGTCCTGCGACTGTCATTGGCATAGGGGTCCTGTGACTGCCATTGGCATAGGGGTCCTGTGACTGCCATTGGTATAGGGGTACTGTGACTGTCATTAGAGTGAGGTTACGGTCATTCTTCCGGGTATGTGGGTGCAGTCGCTGTCTTTGCTATAGGACATTGCGGCCCACACTGGGGCATGTGGCTGTGATTTCAGCAATGACAATGGGGGTGCTGCATGGCAGGGGTTGGGATATTATGGCTGTCACTGGTATAGGGCGACTGTTGCTGCCGTCAGTATGAGGTTACTGCCCTTAGTATGGGTATGGGGGTGCTGTTGTTGCTATTGGTATGGGACAATCCTGGCAAATTTAGGACTGTTGGGAAAAACGTCCCCCCTGAACACCATAATTTCTCCAAATAGCTGATCGATGGGGGCGGAGTCAGACTCCTGAGCTACGGACAGGTCAGCAATTATTACATCTGGAAGACCCCTTTAAAAGTTATCGCCTATGTGCTGTGGTACCCAGTGGCTGCTCTGACTATGGGGGCGCTCTGGAGGCCACTGTTATGGAGTGCAGTGGTGGCTATCATGAAGGCGTTTTGGCTGCCATTGTTATAAGACCTGAGGTTCATTGTGATCAGCGTTGGGCATTGTGGTCCCCAATTTTTTTATCGAAATTTTGGTAACCAATTTTGATCGCAAGGAGATCCGCAGCGTCACCCAGGTGAAGAAGTCTCTGTTACTAAGCCATAGCACGGTCACACTTGGATCCACTGATGAATCTGCCGTTGTTGCCCCTAGCGGCCAATCACAGCGCAGCTTTTCTTTCTTACAATGCTTATGGAAAATGAAAGCCGCGTTGTGATTGGTCGCTATGGCCAACAGCGCTCCGAAATCTGACTAAACTCCATGATCCAGTATAAGAAGGGTTAACGTGAAGGATATTGGAGCGCGCAGCAGAGGGTCAGCAGCTTTATATGCGGGCGAGCGACCCGAATTCCCCAGATTCCCTGACGTAGCGTCGGCTCCTGTCTGGGCCTATAATGGAGAACACACTTCAGGCCGAGGCCTGGAAATTAATATTACACTTCAGTTAATAAGCCGGGGGCCTTGGAATAATAACGTGCTGGTATTTGCTGTCACCATGGCGACCGGTGAGCGGGACGGTGACTAATGCGCTGTCAGTGACATTTTACAGGACGCGGCGCTGCGATCACTTTATGAAGAGTCCGAAAAAAGAGCCAAGAAAAGCAGCCGCGTCTTAGAGGCAGAAAACTCCAGAAAGTCTATTTTCTTTCACAGCTTTAATGCAGTGAGATTAAGAAGCCGAGCTGGACGGCGGCCGAGAGTGATGTCATCGCCCGGCGTGTTTGTCCAGCTGCTGTGATGTCACAGGCAAAATAGTCATTACTCGACGTGTGAGAGGGGGCAAATATTAATGAGAGCGCCGGCCCCAGGTGCGGGTCGTATACTGCGCAGAAAGGCCGTCAATTACTGCGAAATGATCAGACGTGAAAGGTTATTACCAGGCGAGGCCTCGTGTTATGTATGGAGGGGCACAGTATAACTTCTCATGTCCTGTATATATGGACAGTGCAGAGTATAACTTCCCATGTCCTGTATATATGGACACTGCAGAGTATAACTTCTCATGTCCTGTATATATGGACACTGCACAGTACAACTTCTCATGTCCTGTATATATGGACAGTGCAGAGTATAACTTCTCATATCCTGTATATATGGACACTGCACAGTATAACTTCTCATGTCCTGTATATATGGACACTGCACAGTATAACTTCTCATATCCTGTATATATGGACACTGCACAGTATAACTTCTCATGTCCTGTATATATGGACACTGCACAGTATAACTTCCCATGTCCTGTATATATGGACACTGCACAGTATAACTTCTCATGTCCTGTATATATGGACACTGCACAGTATAACTTCTCATGTCCTGTATATATGGACACTGCACAGTATAACTTCTCATATCCTGTATATATGGACACTGCACAGTATAACTTCTCATATCCTCTATATATGGACACTGCACAGTATAACTTCTCATGTCCTGTATATATGGACACTGCACAGTACAACTTCTCATGTCCTGTATATATGGACACTGCACAGTATAACTTCTCATATCCTGTATATATGGACACTGCACAGTATAACTTCTCATGTCCTCTATATATGGACACTGCACAGTATAACTTCTCATATCCTGTATATATGGACACTGCACAGTATAACTTCTCATATCCTGTATATATGGACACTGCACAGTATAACTTCTCATATCCTGTATATATGGACACTGCACAGTATAACTTCTCATGTCCTCTATATATGGACACTGCACAGTATAACTTCTCATGTCCTGTATATATGGACACTGCACAGTACAACTTCTCATGTCCTGTATATATGGACACTGCACAGTATAACTTCTCATGTCCTGTATATATGGACACTGCACAGTACAACTTCTCATGTCCTGTATATATGGACACTGCACAGTATAACTTCTCATATCCTGTATATATGGACACTGCACAGTATAACTTCTCATGTCCTCTATATATGGACACTGCACAGTATAACTTCTCATATCCTGTATATATGGACACTGCACAGTATAACTTCTCATATCCTGTATATATGGACACTGCACAGTATAACTTCTCATATCCTGTATATATGGACACTGCACAGTATAACTTCTCATATCCTGTATATATGGACACTGCACAGTATAACTTCTCATGTCCTCTATATATGGACACTGCACAGTATAACTTCTCATGTCCTCTATATATGGACACTGCACAGTATAACTTCTCATATCCTGTATATATGGACACTGCACAGTATAACTTCTCATATCCTGTATATATGGACACTGCACAGTATAACTTCTCATATCCTGTATATATGGACACTGCACAGTATAACTTCTCATGTCCTCTATATATGGACACTGCACAGTATAACTTCTCATGTCCTGTATATATGGACACTGCACAGTACAACTTCTCATGTCCTGTATATATGGACACTGCACAGTATAACTTCTCATGTCCTGTATATATGGACACTGCACAGTACAACTTCTCATGTCCTGTATATATGGACACTGCACAGTATAACTTCTCATATCCTGTATATATGGACACTGCACAGTATAACTTCTCATGTCCTGTATATATGGACACTGCACAGTACCACTTCTCATGTCCTGTATATATGGACACTGCACAGTATAACTTCTCATGTCCTGTATATATGGACACTGCACAGTATAACTTCTCATATCCTGTATATATGGACACTGCACAGTATAACTTCTCATGTCCTGTATATATGGACACTGCACAGTATAACTTCTCATGTCCTGTATATATGGACACTGCACAGTACCACTTCTCATGTCCTGTATATATGGACACTGCACAGTACAACTTCTCATGTCCTGTATATATGGACACTGCACAGTATAACTTCTCATGTCCTGTATATATGGACACTGCACAGTATAACTTCTCATGTCCTGTATATATGGACACTGCACAGTATAACTTCTCATATCCTGTATATATGGACACTGCACAGTATAACTTCTCATGTCCTCTATATATGGACACTGCACAGTATAACTTCTCATATCCTGTATATATGGACACTGCACAGTATAACTTCTCATATCCTGTATATATGGACACTGCACAGTATAACTTCTCATGTCCTCTATATATGGACACTGCACAGTATAACTTCTCATGTCCTGTATATATGGACACTGCACAGTACAACTTCTCATGTCCTGTATATATGGACACTGCACAGTATAACTTCTCATGTCCTGTATATATGGACACTGCACAGTACAACTTCTCATGTCCTGTATATATGGACACTGCACAGTATAACTTCTCATGTCCTGTATATATGGACACTGCACAGTACCACTTCTCATGTCCTGTATATATGGACACTGCACAGTATAACTTCTCATGTCCTGTATATATGGACACTGCACAGTATAACTTCTCATGTCCTGTATATATGGACACTGCACAGTACCACTTCTCATGTCCTGTATATATGGACACTGCACAGTATAACTTCTCATGTCCTGTATATATGGACACTGCACAGTATAACTTCTCATATCCTGTATATATGGACACTGAACAGTATAACTTCTCATGTCCTGTATATATGGACACTGCACAGTACAACTTCTCATGTCCTGTATATATGGACACTGCACAGTATAACTTCTCATGTCCTGTATATATGGACACTGCACAGTACAACTTCTCATGTCCTGTATATATGGACACTGCACAGTATAACTTCTCATATCCTGTATATATGGACACTGCACAGTATAACTTCTCATGTCCTGTATATATGGACACTGCACAGTACCACTTCTCATGTCCTGTATATATGGACACTGCACAGTATAACTTCTCATGTCCTGTATATATGGACACTGCACAGTACAACTTCTCATGTCCTGTATATATGGACACTGCACAGTATAACTTCTCATGTCCTGTATATATGGACACTGCACAGTATAACTTCTCATGTCCTGTATATATGGACACTGCACAGTATAACTTTTCATGCGCTGTATACTTGGCTATGAATATATGTTTATCATATGAACACTGCACAACTCAACTTCTCTTATTGTCCCTTATTGTGTATATATGGACAGTGCACAGAACCACTTCTCTTACACTGCACAGTACCACTTCTCTTATTCTGTATATATGGACAGTGCACAGTACGACTTCTCTTAGTGTACATATATGGACACTGCACAGTACCACTTCTCCTATTCTCTATATATAGACACACAGTACCACTTCTCTTATGCTGTATATGTGGACAAAGCACAGTACCACTTCTCTTGTCCTGTATATATGGACAGTGCACAGTATAACTTCTCTTGTCCTGTATACCGGGTGAAATTCTCACATTATATATTTAGATACACAGCTAATAAGCACAGTATTACACATGGTAGGATTAGCTACATAGCTGATCAGCAGAGTATCATACATGGTAGGATTAGATACACGGCTGATCAGCAGAGTATTACACATGGTAGGATTAGATACATGGCTGATCAGCAGAGTATCACACATGGTAGAGTTAGATACACGGCTGATCAGCAGAGTATTACACATGGTAGGATTAGATACATGGCTGATCAGCAGAGTATTACACATGGTAGGATTAGATACACGGCTGATCAGCAGAGTATCACACATGGTAGAGTTAGATACACGGCTGATCAGCAGAGTATCACACATGTTAGGATTAGATACATGGCTGATCAGCAAAGTATTACACATGGTAGGATTAGATACATGGCTGATCAGCAGAGTATTACACATGATATGATTAGTTACATGGCTGATCAGCAGAGTATCACACATGGTAGGATTAGATACATGGCTGATCAGCAGAGTATCACACATGGTAGAGTTAGATACACGGCTGATCAGCAGAGTATCACACATGTTAGGATTAGATACATGGGGTGATCAGCAGAGTATCACACATGGTAGGGTTAGATACATGGCTGATCAGCAGAGTATCACACATGTTAAGATTAGATACACGGCTGATCAGCAGAGTATCACACATGGTAGGATTAGATACATGGCTGATCAGCTGAGTATTACACATGATATGATTAGTTACATGGTTGATCAGCAGAGTATCACACATGGTAGGATTAGATACGCGGCTGCTCAGCCAGAGTATGACACATAGTAGGATTAGATACACGGCTGATCAGCAGAGTATCACACATGGTAGAGTTAGATACACGGCTGATCAGCAGAATATCACACATGTTAGGATTAGATACATGGGGTGATCAGCAGAGTATCACACATGGTAGGATTAGATACACGGCTGATAAGCAGAGTATAACATATGGTAGGATTAGATACACAGCTGATCAGCAGACAGTATCACAAATGGTAGGATTAGATACACGGCTGATAAGCAGACAGTATCACACATGGTAGAGTTAGATTCATGGCTGATCAGCAGAGTATCACACATGGTAGGGTTAGATTCATGGCTGATCAGCAGAGTATCACACATGTTAGGATTAGATACACAGCTGATCAGCAGAGTATCACACATGGTAGGGTTAGATTCATGGCTGATCAGCAGAGTATCACACATGGTAGGATTAGATACATGGCTGATCAGCAGAGTATTACACATGATATGATTAGTTACATGGTTGATCAGCAGAGTATCACACATGGTAGGATTAGATACGCGGCTGCTCAGCCAGAGTATGACACATAGTAGGATTAGATACACGGCTGATCAGCAGAGTATCACACATGGTAGAGTTAGATACACGGCTGATCAGCAGAATATCACACATGTTAGGATTAGATACATGGGGTGATCAGCAGAGTATCACACATGGTAGGATTAGATACACGGCTGATAAGCAGAGTATAACATATGGTAGGATTAGATACACAGCTGATCAGCAGACAGTATCACAAATGGTAGGATTAGATACACGGCTGATAAGCAGACAGTATCACACATGGTAGAGTTAGATTCATGGCTGATCAGCAGAGTATCACACATGGTAGGGTTAGATTCATGGCTGATCAGCAGAGTATCACACATGTTAGGATTAGATACACAGCTGATCAGCAGAGTATCACACATGGTAGGGTTAGATTCATGGCTGATCAGCAGAGTATCACACATGGTAGGATTAGATACACGGCTGATCAGCAGAGTATCACACATGGTAGGATTAGATACACGGCTGATCAGCAGAGTATCACACATGGTAGGATTAGATACACGGCTGATCAGCAGAGTATCACACATGGTAGGATTAGATACACGGCTGATCAGCAGAGTATCACACATGGTAGGATTAGATACACGGCTGATCAGCAGAGTATCACACATGGTAGGATTAGATACACAGCTGATCAGCAGAGTATCACACATGGTAGGATTAGATACACGGCTGATCAGCAGAGTATCACACATGGTAGGATTAGATACACGGCTGATCAGCAGTCCCACCACCCAGGCAGTGGCTCCAGTCTAGTTGTGTGTATGACCTGTGATCTATTCTATTACATAAGGTGCTGCTGCTGCTGCTGATAATCTTCTATCCCGCCTGCGGCCGCTGCTGCCGTGTCCTGGCCGGGGCACAGATTATAGGAGGAATCTGCCAGGAATATGAAGCTCCAGGATTGAAGATTTTCTCCTTTTATGGATCTCTTCATGTCTCTCATTGTCATAAATATCAGCGGAGTCGCTGGCACAGCCGGGACCTCCGCACTGTCTGCCTGTATCAGCACTGGCTCTAGGAAAGCTGGGTGTGTGTATCTCGCCCCATGTGTTGTTATCCAACTTATCCGGACACCAGAAAAGTAAATCTTCTCAGCAATATGTATCAAACAAGACAGGATATGTGAGCACATTTCTCATATGTCACTCAACTTTCCAAGAGTCCTGAATGGCTGATCTGTCTCATCTTGCAGCAGTGGAGAAATGTATAGAGCTGGCGCCATGACTTTCCTCCATGTTGCGGAGACTCCAGTAATTCCCTGTGACGAGGATTATGTTTGCATCCCCTGCAGATAAACGTCTGCCTTTCACTGTAATCCTGGCATTGATCTCTCGTGTGTCACTGACAGCTCGAGCTGTTATATGGGGCCCTGTTCAGACACGTTACCTGTCAGTGACTGTAATACCCCCAGGACCTGCACAGCACAGACAGATCCGGGAGCCGCAAGGACACAAATCAGTGTAATGTTATAACTAGATCAATACCTGCACTCCTATATACTCCTATATACTACCCGTAATCCAGCATATCCCGCTACCTGGCCCCTCCATATATCTCTGACCTCACCTGGCCCCTCCATATATCTCTGACCTCACCTGTCCCCTCCATATATCTCTGACCTCACCTGTCTCCTCCATATATCTCTGACCTCACCTGTCTCCTCCATATATCTCTGACCTCACCTGTCCCCTCCATATATCTCTGACCTCACCTGTCCCCTCCATATATCTCTGACCTCACCTGGCCCCTCCATATATCTCTGACCTCACCTGTCCCCTCCATATATCTCTGACCTCACCTGTCCCCTCCATATATCTCTGACCTCACCTGGCCCCTCCATATATCTCTGACCTCACCTGGCCCCTCCATATATCTCTGACCTCACCTGTCCCCTCCATATATCTCTGACCTCACCTGGCCCCTCCATATATCTCTGACCTCACCTGTCCCCTCCATATATCTCTGACCTCACCTGTCCCCTCCATATATCTCTGACCTCACCTGGCCCCTCCATATATCTCTGACCTCGCCTGTCCCCTCCATATATCTCTGACCTCACCTGTCCCCTCCATATATCTCTGACCTCACCTGTCCCCTCCATATATCTCTGACCTCACCTGTCCCCTCCATATATCTCTGACCTCACCTGTCCCTTCCATATATCTCTGACCTCACCTGTCCCCTCCATATATCTCTGACCTCACCTGTCCCCTCCATATATCTCTGACCTCATCCTCACCTGGCCCCTCCATATATCTCTGACCTCATCTCCCGCTACCTGCCCACACGTAACCTCAGATCCTCCAATGACCTCCTACTCCGCTCTGCTCTCATCCGCTCCTCACACAACCGTCTCCAAGATTTCTCCCGTGCATCCCCCATACTCTGGAACTCCTTACCAAGACACATAAGACTGACCCCCACAATCACAGGATTCAAGAAGGCCCTGAAGACTAAAGGAAGTCCTACACCCCCCAATAACACTATCACCGCACCGCCATCTGTACAGTCTCCCCCTCTCCTTCTGTCTCTACCCCCCTCCCCCCATAGACTGTAAGCCCTCGCGGGCAGGGCCCTCTACCCCACTGTGCCAGTCAGACATTGTTAGTATTATATCTACCTGTATATTCTGTGTATTGTATGTAACCCTCAAATGTAAAGCACCATGGGATTAATATAATAATGTAAAGCACCATGGAATTAGTATATTAATGTACAGAGCACCATGGGATTAATATAATAATGTACAGAGCACCATGGAAGTAATATAATAATGTACAGAGCACCATGGGATTAATATAATAATGTACAGCACCTTGGGATTAATAAAATAGTGTACAGAGCACCATGGGATTAATATAATAATGTACAGAGCACCATGGAATTAATATAATAATGTACAGCACCATGGGATTAATATAATAATGTACAGAGCACCATGGGATTAATATAATAATGTACAGAGCACCATGGTATAATATAATAATGTAAAGCACCATGAGATTAATATAATAATGTAAAGAGCACCATGGAATTAATATAATAATGCACAGCACCATGGTATAATATAATAATGTACAGCACCATGGAATTAATATAATAATGTACAGAGCACCATGGGATTAATATAATAATGTACAGAGCACCATGGTATAATATAATAATGTACAGCACCATGGGATTAATATAATAATGTACAGAGCACCATGGGATTAATATAATAATGTACAGCACCATGGGATTAATATAATAATGTACAGCACCATGGAATTAATATAATAATGTACAGAGCACCATGGAATTAATATAATAATGTACAGAGCACCATGGAATTAAAATAATAATGCACAGCACCATGGCATAATATAATAATGTACAGCACCATGGAATTAATATAATAATGTACATCACCATGGGATTAATATAATAATGTACAGCACCATGGAATTAATATAATAATACACAGCACCATGGGATTAATATAATAATGTACAGCACCATGGGAATAATATAATAATGTACAGAACACCATGGAATTAATATAATAATGTACAGAGCACCATGGGATTAATATAATAATGTACAGCACCATGGAATTAATATAATAATGTACAGCACAATGGAATTAATATAATAATGTACAATACCATGGGATTAATATAATAATGTACAGAGCACCATGGGATTAATATAATAATGTACAGCACCATGGGATTAATATAATAATGTACAGAGCACCATGGAATGAATATAATAATGTACAGAGCACCATGGGATTAATATAATAATGTACAGCACCATAGGATTAATATAATAATGTACAGCACCATGGAATTAATATAATAATGTAGAGAGCACCATGGGATTAATATAATAATGTACAGCACCATGGGATTAATATAATAATGAACAGAACACCATGGGATTAATATAATAATGTAGAGAGCACCATGGGATTAATATAATAATATACAGCACCATGGGATTAATATAATAATGTACAGAGCACCATGGGATTAATATAATAATGTACAGAGCACCATGGGATTAATATAATAATGTACAGCACCATGGTATAGTATAATAATTTACAGCACCATGGGATTAATCTAATAATGTACAGCACCATGGGATTAATCTAATAATGTACAGCACCATGGGATTAATATAATAATGTTCAGCACAATGGAATTAATCTAATAATGTACAGCACCATGGGATTAATATAATAATGTACAGCACCATGAAATTAATATAATAATGTACAGCACAATAGAATTTATATATTAATGTGCAGCACCATGGAATTAATATAATAATGTACAGTACCATGGAATTAATATAATAATATACAGTGCACCATGGAATTAATATAATAATGTACAGCGCACCATGGGATTAATATAATAATGTACACCACATGGGATTAATATAATAATGTACAGCACCATGGAATTAATATAATAATGTACAGCACCATGGAATTAATATAATAATGTACAGCAGAATGGAATTAATATAATACTGTACAGCACCATGGAATTAATATAATAATATACAGAGCACCATGGGATTAATATAATAATATACAGAGCACCATGGAATTAATATAATAATGTACAGCACCATGGAATGAATATAATAATGTACAGAGCACCATGGAATTAATATAATAATGTACAGAACACCATGGAATTAATATAATAATGTACAGCACCATGGAATTAATATAATAATGTACAGAACACCATGGAATTAATGGTGCTATATAACTAAATAAATAAATAAATCATAATAATAATGATAATAATAAATAATATAATCCCAAAGAGTGTGAGAGTATAATACTGGTATATACTACCCAAATAGTGCCAACCTACTACAAAACAGTATACAGTGGCCAAATAATACCAACCTACTACATAACAGTATACAGTGCCCAAATAATACCAACCTACTACATAACAGTATACAGTGCCCAAATAATACCAAAGACACTACATAATAGTATACAGTGCCCAAATAATACCAACCTACTACATAACAGTATACAGTGCCCAGATAATACCAAAGACACTACATAATAGTATACAGTGCCCAAAAAATGCCAACCTACTACAGAACAGTATACAGTGCCCAAATAACACCAACCTACTACATAACAGTATACAGTGCCCAAATAATACCAACCTACTACATAACAGTATACAGTGCCCAGATAATACCAAAGACACTACATAATAGTATACAGTGCCCAAAAAATGCCAACCTACTACAGAACAGTATACAGTGCCCAAATAACACCAACCTACTACATAACAGTATACAGTGCCCAAATAATACCAACCTACTACATAACAGTATACAGTGCCCAAATAATATCACTATACTACATAACAGTATACAGTGCCCAAATAATACCAACCTACTACATAATAGTATACAGTGCCCAAATAATATCACTATACTACATAACAGTTCACAGTGCCCAAATAATACCAACCTACTACATAACAGTATACAGTGCCCAAATAATACCAACCTACTACATAACAGTATACAGTGCCCAAATAATACCAACCTACTACATAATAGTATACAGTGCCCAAATAATATCACTATACTACATAATAGTATACAGTGCCCAAATAATACCAACCTACTACATAACAGTATAGAGTGCCCAAATAATACTGCCATACATTGCCAGTATAGCAAAATCATATAGTGCTCAACAAATATAACCATAGAGTGTTATCATGACTGCCTGTATACACCAGTACCAATACTAGCAGACTGTCCGATAATAATACCACCACAATAAATAACTATACTCAACAGTAAATAATAAGCATGCAGTGCTCGAATAACTATACTATACAGTGCACAAATAATATGACTCTATAGCACCCAAATAACACTATCATGCAGTGCCGTGCTAAAATGTAAGCACTACATCGTGCACAAGTAATACTGGCATACAGTGCTATAATATCACTGCTATATAATGGTATATAATACCACAATGTAGTGCTAAAATAACAGCGCTACATAGTCCACAAATATAGTATCCAATCAATATCAGCGTACAGCACTGCAATGACAATATAATGAGGAGTCTTATGCAGTCCTCAAGTAACACTTTCATAGACCACCCAAATAATACCGCTAATAAACATGACAGTGCCATAGACCACCCAAATAATACCGCTAACACACTTGACAGCGCCATAGACCCCACCCAAAAAATACCGCTAACTCACATGACAGCGCCATGGACCACCCAAATAATACCGCTAACTCACATGACAGCGCCATGGACCACCCAAATAATACTACTAACACACATGACAGCGCCATAGACCACCCAAATAATACCGCAAATACACATTGATATCGCCATGAGGTTAACTCTAGATTAACCGATTTGCCCCAAAAATTCTGTAGTCATGTGACCCTTCTGCAGCTCAGATGAGTGGTGTACTGGGCGCGGCCTCTATACTACACATTGCGCTGTGCCTGGAGTACAGTAAAGGGGCTTCAGTGCTGAACATGGAAGGGGGGAGGGGCATCTAAAAGGATAGATCACCAATAGACAGTTCCAACATGCTGACATCATAAGATATGGCGCCTGATATTTCCCTATGAAGTCTCATGACCTCCCCTATGTACAGTGTAAAACAAATGGTGACAATAACCAATGACCAGATACCCCCCCCCCCCCCACCTGGTATCACAGCCCCTCCCCACTCCACTGGGGGGGCGACAAATGGCGGGACTAGTGCCTGAGGGTGAATCACTAATCACTGCTTTGGTAGTTTTGTTAAGATAATTATTATGTCAATGCTAAACTGATAGCAGGAGATTCAGAAAACAACACCCCCCCTCTCCGAAGTTACCCCCCCAAACACATATATACCCTCAACCCCCCCCCCAATGATAACAATGTAGATAATATAATGATGTACAGAGCACCATTGAAGTAATATAATAATGTACAGAGCACCATGGAATTAATATAATAATGTACAGCACCATGGGATTAATATAATAATGTACAGAGCACCATGGAATTAATATACGGTAATAATGTACAGCACCATGGAAGTAATATAATAATGTACAGCACCATGGGATTAATATAATAATGTACAAAGCACCATGGGATTAATATACGGTAATAATGTACAGCACCATGGAAGTAATATAATAATGTACAGCCCCATGGAAGTAATATAGTAATGTACAGAGCACCATGGGATTAATATAATAATGTACAGCACCATGGAATTAATATAATAATGTACAGCACCATGGGATTAATATAATAATGTACAGCACCATGGGATTAATATAATAATGCACAGCACCATGGTATAATATAATAATGTACAGCACCATCGGTTTAATAAAATAATGTACAGCACCAGGGAAGTAATATAATAATGCACAGCACCATGGTATAATATAATAATGTACAGCACCATGAGATTAATATAATAATGTACAGCAACATGGAAGTAATATAATAATGCACAGCACCATGGAATTAATATAATAATGTACAGCCCCATGGAAGTAATACAATAATGTACAGCACCAAGGAAGTAATATAATAATGTACAGCACCATGGAGGTAGTATAATAATGTACTGCACCATAGAAGTAATATAATAATGTACAGAGCACCATGGAATTACTATACGGTAATAATGTACAGCACAATGGAAGTAATATAATAATGTACAGCACCATGGAATTAATATAATAATGTACAGCACCATGGAATTACTATAATAACGTACAGCACCATGGAATATAATAATGTACAGAACCATGGAATTAATATATTAATGTAAAGCACTATGGAATTAATATAATAATGGACAGATCCATAGAATTAATACGACAATGTACAGCACCATGGGATTAATATAATAATGTACAGCTCCATGGAATTAATATAATAATGGACAGAACCATATAATAATTACAATAATGTACAGCACCATGGGATTAATATAATAATGTGCAGCACCATGGAAGTAATATAATAATGTACAGCAATATGGAATTAATATAATAATGTACATCACCATGGGATTAATATAATAATGTACAGAGCACCATGGAATATAATAATGTGCAGCACCATGGAAGTAATATAATTATGTACAGCACAAGGGAATTAATATAATAATGTACAACACAATGAAAGTAAAATAATAATGTACAGCACCATGGAGTTAATATAATAATGGACAGGACCATAGAATTAATACAATAATGTACAACACAATGAAAGTAAAATAATAATGTACAGCACCATGGAGTTAATATAATAATGTACAGCACAATGAAAATAAAATAATAATGTACAGCTCCATGGAATTAATATAATAATGGACAGGACCATAGAATTAATACAATAATTTACATCACCATGGGATTAATATAATAATGTACAGCACCATGAGATTAATATAATAATGTACATCTCCATGGAATTAATATAATAATGTACAGCACCATGAGATTAATATAATAATGTACAGAGCACCATGGGATTAATATAATAATGTACAGCTCCATGAAATTAATATAATAATGTACAGAACCATAGATTTAATACAATATTGTACAGCACCATGGAATTAATATAATAACGTACAGCACCATGGAATATAATAATGTACAGAGCACCATGGGATTAATATAATAATGTACAGAGCACCATGGAATTAATATAATAATGTACAGCACCATGGAATTAATATAATAATGTACAGAGCACCATGGAATTAATATAATAATGTACAGCACCATGGAAGTAATATAATAATGTACAGCACCATCAAATTAATATAATAATGTACACCATCATGGAAGTAATATAATAATGTACAGCACCATGGAATTAATCTAATAATGTACAGCACCATGGAAATAATATAATAATGTACAGCACCATGGAAATAATATAATAATGTACAGAGCACCATGGAATTAATATAATAATGTACAGCACCATGGAAATAATATAATAATGTACAGCACCATGGAAATAATATAATAATGTACAGCACCATGGAAATAATATAATAATGTACAGAGCACCATGGAATTAATATAATAATGTACAGCACCATGGAAATAATATAATAATGTACAGCACCATGGAAATAATATAATAATGTACAGCACCAAGGAAGTAATATAATAATGTACAGCACCAAGGAAGTAATATAATAATGTACAGCACCAAGGAAGTAATATAATAATGTACAGCACCATGGAAGTAAGATAATAATGTACAGCACCATGGTATTGTGTACATACTCAGTGACTGCACCAGCAGAATAGTGAGCGCAGCTCTGGAGTATAATACAGGATAAGTAATGTAATGTATGTACACAGTGACTATACCAGCAGAATAGTGAGCGCAGCTCTGAAGTATAATGGAGGATAAGTAATGTAATGTATGTACACAGTGACTGCACCAGCAGAATAGTGAGGATAGCTCTGGAGTATAATACAGGATAAGTAATGTATGTACACAGTGACTGCACAAGCAGAATAGTGAGCGCAGGTCTGGAGTATAATACAGGATAAGTAATGTAATGTATGTACACAGTGACTGTACCAGCAGAATAGTGAGTGCAGCTCTGGAGTATAATACAGGATAAGTAATGTAATGTATGTACACAGTGACTGTACCAGCAGAATAGTGAGCGCAGCTCTGGAGTATAATACAGGATAAGTAATGTAATGTATGTACACAGTGACTGTACCAGCAGAATAGTGAGCGCAGCTCTGGAGTATAATACAGGATAAGTAATGTAATGTATGTACACAGTGACTGTACCAGCAGAATAATGAGCACAGCTCTGGAGTATAATACATGATAAGCAATGTAATGTATATACACAGTGACTGCACCAGCAGAATAGTGAGCGCAGCTCTGGAGTATAATACACGATAAGTGATTTAATGTATGTGCACAGTGACTGTACCAGCAGAATAGTGAGCGCAGCTCTGGAGTATAATACAGGATAAGTAATGTAATGTATGTACACAGTGACTATACCAGCAGAATAGTGAGCGCAGCTCTGAAGTATAATGGAGGATAAGTAATGTAATGTATGTACACAGTGACTATACCAGCAGAATAGTGAGTGCAGCTCTGAAGTATAATGGAGGATAAGTAATGTAATGTATGTACACAGTGACTGTACCAGCAGAATAGTGAGCACAGCTCTGGAGTATAATACAGGATAAGTAATGTAATGTATGTACACAGTGACTATACCAGCAGAATAGTGAGCGCAGCTCTGAAGTATAATGGAGGATAAGTAATGTAATGTATGTACACAGTGACTGCACCAGCAGAATAGTGAGGATAGCTCTGGAGTATAATACAGGATAAGTAATGTAATGTATGTACACAGTGACTGCACAAGCAGAATAGTGAGCGCAGGTCTGGAGTATAATACAGGATAAGTAATGTAATGTATGTACACAGTGACTGTACCAGCAGAATAGTGAGTGCAGCTCTGGAGTATAATACAGGATAAGTAATGTAATGTATGTACACAGTGACTGTACCAGCAGAATAGTGAGCGCAGCTCTGGAGTATAATACAGGATAAGTAATGTAATGTATGTACACAGTGACTGTACCAGCAGAATAGTGAGCGCAGCTCTGGAGTATAATACAGGATAAGTAATGTAATGTATGTACACAGTGACTGTACCAGCAGAATAATGAGCGCAGCTCTGGAGTATAATACATGATAAGCAATGTAATGTATATACACAGTGACTGCACCAGCAGAATAGTGAGCGCAGCTCTGGAGTATAATACAGGATAAGTGATGTAATGTATGTGCACAGTGACTGTACCAGCAGAATAGTGAGCGCAGCTCTGGAGTATAATACAGGATAAGTAATGTAATGTATGTACACAGTGACTGTACCAGCAGAATAATGAGCGCAGCTCTGGAGTATAATACATGATAAGTAATGTAATGTATATACACAGTGACTGCACCAGCAGAATAGTAAGCGCAGCTCTGGAGTATAGTACAGGATAAGTAATGTAATGTATGTACACAGTGACTGTACCAGCAGAATAGTGAGCGCAGCTCTGGAGTATAATACAGGATAAGTAATGTAATGTATGTACACAGTGACTGCACCAGCAGAATAGTAAGCGCAGCTCTGGGGTATAATACAGGATAAGTAATGTAATGTATGTACACAGTGACTGTACCAGCAGAATAGTGAGCACAGCTCTGGAGTATAATACAGGATAAGTAATGTAATGTATGTACACAGTGACTATACCAGCAGAATAGTGAGCGCAGCTCTGGAGTATAATACAGGATAAGTAATGTAATGTATGTACACAGTGACTATACCAGCAGAATAGTGAGCGCAGCTCTGAAGTATAATGGAGGATAAGTAATGTAATGTATGTACACAGTGACTGCACCAGCAGAATAGTGAGCATAGCTCTGGAGTATAATACAGGATAAGTAATGTAATGTATGTACACAGTGACTGTACCAGCAGAATAGTGAGTGCAGCTCTGGAGTATAATACAGGATAAGTAATGTAATGTATGTACACAGTGACTGCACCAGCAGAATAGTGAGTGCAGCTCTGGAGTATAATACAGGATAAGTAATGTAATGTATGTACACAGTGACTGTACCAGCAGAATAGTGAGCGCAGCTCTGGAGTATAATACAGGATAAGTAATGTAATGTATGTACACAGTGACTGTACCAGCAGAATAGTGAGTGCAGCTCTGGAGTATAATACAGGATAAGTAATGTAATGTATGTACACAGTGACTGTACCAGCAGAATAGTGAGCGCAGCTCTGGAGTATAATACAGAATAAGTAATGTAATGTATGTGCACAGTGACTGTACCAGCAGAATAGTGAGCATAGCTCTGGAGTATAATACAGGAGAAGTAATGTATGTACACAGTGACTGCACCAGCAGAATAGTGAGCGCAGGTCTGGAGTATAATACAGGATAAGTAATGTAATGTATGTACACAGTGACTGTACCAGCAGAATAGTGAGTGCAGCTCTGGAGTATAATACAGGATAAGTAATGTAATGTATGTACACAGTGACTGTACCAGCAGAATAGTGAGCGCAGCTCTGGAGTATAATACAGGATAAGTAATGTAATGTATGTACACAGTGACTGTACCAGCAGAATAGTGAGCACAGCTCTGGAGTATAATACAGGATAAGTAATTTAATGTATGTACACAGTGACTGCACCAGCAGAATAATGAGCGCAGCTCTGGAGTATAATACATGATAAGTAATGTAATCTATATACACAGTGACTGCACCAGCAGAATAGTGAGCGCAGCTCTGGAGTATAATACAGGATAAGTGATGTAATGTATGTGCACAGTGACTGTACCAGCAGAATAGTGAGCGCAGCTCTGGAGTATAATACAGGATAAGTAATGTAATGTATGTACACAGTGACTGCACCAGCAGAATAGTGAGTGCAGCTCTGGAGTATAATACAGGATAAGTAATGTAATGTATGTACACAGTGACTGTACCAGCAGAATAGTGAGCACAGCTCTGCGGTATAATACAGGATAAGTAATTTAATGTATGTACACAGTGACTGTACCAGCAGAATAGTGAGTGCAGCTCTGGAGTATAATACAGGATGAGTAATGTAATGTATGTACATAGTGACTGTACCAGCAGAATAGTGAGCGCAGCTCTGGAGTATAATACAGGATAAGTAATGTAATGTATGTACACAGTGACTGTACCAGCAGAATAGTGAGCGCAGCTCTGGAGTATAATACAGGATAAGTAATGTAATGTATGTACACAGTGACTGCACCAGCAGATTAGTGAGCGCAGCTCTGGAGTATAATACAGGATAAGTAATGTAATGTATGTACACAGTGACTGTACCAGCAGAATAGTGAGTGCAGCTCTGGAGTATAATACAGGATAAGTAATGTAATGTATGTACACAGTGACTGTACCAGCAGAATAGTGAGCGCAGCTCTGGAGTATAATACAGGATAAGTAATGTAATGTATGTACACAGTGACTGTACCAGCAGAATAGTGAGTGCAGCTCTGGAGTATAATACAGGGTAAGTAATGTAATGTATGTACACAGTGACTGCACCAGCAGAATAGTGAGCGCAGCTCTGGAGTATAATACAGGATAAGTAATGTAATGTATGTACACAGTGACTGCACCAGCAGAATAGTGAGTGCAGCTCTGGAGTATAATACAGGATAAGTAATGTAATGTATGTACACAGTGACTGCACCAGCAGAATAGTGAGCGCAGCTCTGGAGTATAATACAGGATAAGTAATGTAATGTATGTACACAGTGACTGTACCAGCAGAATAGTGAGTGCAGCTCTGGAGTATAATACAGGGTAAGTAATGTAATGTATGTACACAGTGACTGTACCAGCAGAATAGTGAGCGCAGCTCTGGAGTATAATACAGGATAAGTAATGTAATGTATGTACACAGTGACTGTACCAGCAGAATAGTGAGTGCAGCTCTGGAGTATAATACAGGATAAGTAATGTAATGTATGTACACAGTGACTGTACCAGCAGAATAGTGAGCGCAGCTCTGGAGTATAATACAGGATAAGTAATGTAATGTATGTACACAGTGACTGTACCAGCAGAATAGTGAGCACAGCTCTGGAGTATAATACAGGATAAGTAATTTAATGTATGTACACAGTGACTGCACCAGCAGAATAATGAGCGCAGCTCTGGAGTATAATACATGATAAGTAATGTAATCTATATACACAGTGACTGCACCAGCAGAATAGTGAGCGCAGCTCTGGAGTATAATACAGGATAAGTGATGTAATGTATGTGCACAGTGACTGTACCAGCAGAATAGTGAGCGCAGCTCTGGAGTATAATACAGGATAAGTAATGTAATGTATGTACACAGTGACTGCACCAGCAGAATAGTGAGTGCAGCTCTGGAGTATAATACAGGATAAGTAATGTAATGTATGTACACAGTGACTGTACCAGCAGAATAGTGAGCACAGCTCTGCGGTATAATACAGGATAAGTAATTTAATGTATGTACACAGTGACTGTACCAGCAGAATAGTGAGTGCAGCTCTGGAGTATAATACAGGATGAGTAATGTAATGTATGTACATAGTGACTGTACCAGCAGAATAGTGAGCGCAGCTCTGGAGTATAATACAGGATAAGTAATGTAATGTATGTACACAGTGACTGTACCAGCAGAATAGTGAGCGCAGCTCTGGAGTATAATACAGGATAAGTAATGTAATGTATGTACACAGTGACTGCACCAGCAGATTAGTGAGCGCAGCTCTGGAGTATAATACAGGATAAGTAATGTAATGTATGTACACAGTGACTGCACCAGCAGAATAGTGAGCGCAGCTCTGGAGTATAATACAGGATAAGTAATGTAATGTATGTACACAGTGACTGCACCAGCAGAATAGTGAGCGCAGCTCTGGAGTATAATACAGGATAAGTAATGTAATGTATGTACACAGTGATTGCACCAGCAGAATAGTGAGCGCAGCTCTGGAGTATAATACAGGATAAGTAATGTAATGTATGTACACAGTGACTGCACTAGCAGAATACTGAGTGCAGCTCTGGAGTATAATACAGGATAAGTAATGTAATGTATGTACACAGTGACTGTACCAGCAGAATACTGAGTGCAGCTCTGGAGTATAATACAGGATAAGTAATGTAATGTATGTACACAGTGACTGTACCAGCAGAATAGTGAGCGCAGCTCTGGAGTATAATACAGGATAAGTAATGTAATGTATGTACAGAGTGACTGTACCAGCAGAATAGTGAGCGCAGCTCTGGAGTATAATACAGGATAAGTAATGTAATGTATGTACAGAGTGACTGTACCAGCAGAATAGTGAGCGCAGCTCTGGAGTATAATACAGGATAAGTAATGTAATGTATGTACACAGTGACTGTACCAGCAGAATAGTGAGCGCAGCTCTGGAGTATAATACAGGATAAGTAATGTAATGTATGTACAGAGTGACTGTACCAGCAGAATAGTGAGCGCAGCTCTGGAGTATAATACAGGATAAGTAATGTAATGTATGTACAGAGTGACTGTACCAGCAGAATAGTGAGCGCAGCTCTGGAGTATAATACAGGATAAGTAATGTAATGTATGTACACAGTGACTGTACCAGCAGAATACTGAGTGCAGCTCTGGAGTATAATACAGGATAAGTAATGTAATGTATGTACACAGTGACTGCACTAGCAGAATACTGAGTGCAGCTCTGGAGTATAATACAGGATAAGTAATGTAATGTATGTACACAGTGACTGCAACAGCAGAATAGTGAGTGCAGCTCTGCAGTATAATACAGGATGTAACTCAGTATCAGTACAGGATAAGTAATAAGCTGTGGCTAGTATTTTGTTTCTATAGGTTTTCCACCTTGGTGTAAATAATGTTTCTCATTGCAGCCCCTTCCCCTCATTGATTATCTCACATCTCCTGTATGTTCATTTGTCACCTTTCACAATTCAATCTGCGGTACCACTCTGCAGCATGTCATCCTGAGCCTCCTGATTCGTGAATGTAATTTCAGAACTGTAGTAAAGACTGACACATAGGTACAACAGTAAGAGAGAATTTGTAATGATAGAATTCTATATGTTATGGGTAATCTGTGCTGCATCGGGTGACAACTCTTGTTATATTTTTGGAATTCTTCAAGTGTCCTCTCACTACTACCCCAGCATAGCAGAGCTCAGCATCCTCCAGCCTGCGCTCCTGCAGTGTCTGAACCAACTTGCTGCTGTGACCAATGAGTAAAATGTAATGTTTTGTGTCCCCAGCAGCTGCACAGACCCCTCATGAATAGTGGGCGGATTACAGGGTCTTTCAACTACCCCACAAAACACTGCTGGGGGGAGGGTCCGGCCTTCCATCTTCTGTGCTCCCCCCTACCCCCTCCACACCACTACCACAGGCTGCACAACATCACCATCATTACTTTCCCTCCACCTCAGACCCTTCATGTGGCTTCATCTGCAATTTGCAGAAACCATAATTCTCAGGTCTTGGGGTGAAGTGGCCACTTGCAGGATTTCAGGCTGATGCAGGAGAAGAAGGAGAAGTTGTGTGTTTTGGTACAAGCCTCCTGTCCTGCGCCTTCCCTTCCCCCCTCTCTCCCCCTGCTCTCAGAGGGGAGGCTCCTATCCTGCTAAAGAAGGGGATTGTTTTAGGAGCCAGTCATCCAAAAAGAGGCGAGATCCCAGAACATGCTGGCTGCTAACTTCCTACAAACTTCCCTCTAACCCAAGGAGCTACAGCAACAACCCCAAGGAGGGCCCTTTAAATCTGCAGATTTGCCCCATCTCCATGTATCCCTAGGCCAGACGGATTGTTACATTGTCACCAACCTTCCTGCTGCCTCCTCCGGTGAGTCCAAACTTTTTTCTTTACCCTCACTCAAGTTTCCTTAGGGAAGAATTTTTCCGTCTTGGAGCAGAAATCCCATTAAGGCCTCTAAGTCCACCCCGGGACGGCGGATTCCTTCATGTGTATCCCAGTCCTTGGGGTCTGGGGGAGACTTTAGACCCTGAGGTTTCCCAGGCCGGGCCTACTTGTCTGGGGCTGATCCCGGTGTCCTGGAGCTTCTCCTTAATGTTGTATCCGGAAGAATAAGAAGAAGACTTTGTATCTAAAGATTGTAGGATGTTCTTTATGTTGTTATGTGACTATACGGGGGGGGGCGACGGGGGGGCTAGAGCTGGGGCTGACATTGTTTTGGGGGGTGTTTTGTCCCGGAGACCCCCTGTCATACATTTACTACACAGATTGTATTTACTTGTAGGTTTGTTTTGTTTCTTTATTTCATTCTTTTTTATTTTGTTACTTTGTTACTTTATTTATTTTCATTTCTTTTTATTTGTTTATTTTACTTTGTTATTTATTGATGTTTTTCTTTATCGGAATTTCAAAAACATTGATATCCGTCTGTGCAAGACATAGATATATCATCCTGTACAGTACATATATATGTATATATATCGGTACGCATAACACATCTCTATATCCGACAGTGCAAAACATAGATATATCATGCTGTACCGTACATGTATATATAGCATAATACATATCTATACTCATGTGTGCAAGACATAGATATATCATCCTGTACAGTACTTATATATATCAGTACGCATAACACATATCTATATCCATCTGTGCAAAACATAGATATATCAGGATGTACAGTACATATATATATAGAATAACACACATCTGTATCCGTGTGTGCAATACATACATATATATGAGGATATACAGTATATATGTATACCCATCATATATGGACCTGCGCGTACCCCACTGGTCTCTACGTGAATGATAGTATATTAGACAAGGTTGTACATTTGTGATGACAATAGATAAAAAAAAGTAAATCAATATGAAGTAATTACAACGTCTAAAAGTTTTTCGGAAAGTTTTTTTTTTTTTTTTTAAAATGAGAAAATTGAATTCAATTAATAATATGGAAAGAGTCAGAAGTTGACCGGATATTTATATTTATGTACTTTGGCTTGTGCAGAGAACAAATATATATATATATATATATATATATATATATATATATATATATATATACTGTATATATAGTCAATGTCAATAATGTCTATAGAGAGTTCGAAAACTTCTCAGTAATTATAATAATCGTGTCATAATTCTGTCATAGGTATATGTTATGTGTGTAATGTGTATCTAGTGTGTGTGTAGTGTGTGTAGTGTGTATATGATTTGTGTATTGTGCCTAGGATGGGCATAGTCTTTATATGATGTGTTTATGGTGTATGTCATGTATATATGATATGTGTAGTATAGGTATATGGTGTGATTAGTGTGTATATGATGTCTGTCATTTGTTTGATATGTGTAACGTGTATATGATGTGTCTACTGTGTATAGTATATGTGGAATGGCTATATGATGTATGTAGTGTATATATGATATATCTATATGGTGTGTGTTTATGTTATGTGTAGTGCGTATATGATGTCTGTTAGGTGTATATGATGTGTGTAGTGATTATATGATCTGTGCATCGAGTATATGGAATGTATACTTTGTTTATGATATGTGTAGTGCGTATATGTCTGTAATGTGTATATGGTGTGTATAGTTTGTACATAATATATGCAGTATGTATCGGATGGCATGTTATAAACCTTATAGCGATGTGTCAGCTGACAGTATACAGTATCTAAGTAACAATCTGCAATCACTTATAATTATATCCCCGGAGATATTTGTTGATTCCTTTAATTATTAACATATAAACAAAAACAAATAATTTCTTTCCATTGGATTCTTCCATCATAATCCTGAATTTTCAGGTATTTTTTTTAGGTGTTTTTGGGTTTTCCCAGACTCTCCTTGGTCTGACATGTCATGTAGTGCCCGATTCTGCAGGATCCAGGGGAGTTTGGGGATGTTTTTGTGTCCTGTTTGGATCTACATGTCTTGGATCTTGCCTTGATGCCACTTGTGGGTTCTGCAGTATTTGGGGTGGGGTCTTCTTATTCTCTTCTCTCTGGGTTGTGTTGGGATATTTGGGGGGGGGGGGGGGGGTTATTATATTTAGGTCGCCCTTTGCCTCAGGTGTGAGATTCTTATTCTGGACGCTTTCTGGTGTAGGGAGAAAATGGCGCAGAATTTGTTTCGGATTGTTCAGAAATTTACCGAAACATCTGGAAAGTTTCTGACCTTGTTGGGATTGTAGCAGCTGTGGAACTAGAAGTCTCAGCCAGACTCTCCACAGGTTGTGGATCTGGAGTGTCCTAAATTGGTCTTATCTTCTACATAAGTGTCCTCAATGGCTTCAAGAGGGATGACAGCAGCTCAGGGGTGGACTGGGATTGTTGGATGTAGCAGAGCTGAGTGTGTCAGATGTGTAGAAGAGCTGAGTTTGCTTGTTGGAGAAAGTCTCCTTACCAAAAAAGCAGACCTAGGTGTCCAATGGAGCAGAGCTGAGTGTGTCTGATGGTACCCATGGTGCAGAGTTAGACTTGTTGGATGGAGTAGAGCTGAGTGTGTCTGATAGTACCCAGTGGGGCAGAGTTAGACTTGTTGGATGGAGTAGAGCTGAGTGCGTGTCATGGCATCAAGTGGGGCAGAGTTAGGCTTGTTCAATGGAGCAGAGCTGAGTGTGTCTGATAGTACCCATGGTGCAGAGTTAGACTTGTTGGATGGAGTAGAGCTGAGTGTGTCTGATAGTACCCATGGTGCAGAGTTAGACTTGTTGGATGGAGTAGAGCTGAGTGCGTGTCATGGCATCAAGTGGGGCAAAGTTAGGCTTGTTCAATGGAGCAGAGCTGAGTGCGTCTGATGGTACCCAGTGGCGCAGAGTTAGACTTGTTGGATGGAGTAAAGCTGAGTGCGTGTCATGGCGTCAAGTGGGGCAGAGTTAGACTTGTTCAATGGAGCAGAGCTGAGTGCATCTGATAGTACCCAGTGGTGCAGAGTTAGGCTTGTTGGATGGAGTAAAGCTGAGTGCGTGTCATGGCGTCAAGTGGGGCAGAGTTAGACTTGTTCAATGGAGCAGAACTGAGTAAAGCTATTACCAAATGTAGCAGAGCTGAGTCAGTCCAAGAAGAACCATATAACAGATGTAGCAGAATTGGGTTTGTTGCATGATGTAGAGTTGAGTTTGTTAGATGGTACAGATGAGTTTTTTCACGCGACACCTATTATACTGACATCACAAACCCCTGAAAGTAAAGTTACCATAGTATCAAAACTTAGGCTCCAATTCCTGAAAAGTTAAAAGACATCTCCAGCTCTGCTACATCTACGAATACTCTATAGACACTGCCTGTATTACACCCCCTCGAGGCTCAGGCCCCCCCATAAGTCATAGCGCCATATCTGAATATTAGAGACGCCGCAGTGACCAGCGAAGCCTTCCTGTCACATGACACTGGCGGGAGCCATAACATGTGACCATACTGTCCTCTGTCACATGACCTAAGATATAGAACTCTACGGTAATGGGAGGGGCTTAAAAAATGACAACGACTCTGTCTACTTTAGAGGTTGTCATTTCCTTTCCCCCAATAATATTCACCTGGGGGCCATTCCCTTTATTCATACACGGCTATGTGCCTTGGCTCAGGGTGGAGTTGCCCTTAAAGCTCCCCCCCCCGAGGCCCCCTATAATCCTGTCAGGCACAGAGGTGTTAGTAATATGCTACCACATGGTGCTCGCTGGTGGAGCAGACCTCGGTGCGGGGACCTGCTCTGTGTCACGGCTTTATGGGGGGATTCAGAGGTGTGAGAATAGACTACAAAGCGGGCGAGGTGTATGTGCGTGACCGCAGGATATGGGGGGCAGTGACTGTAAAACACAAGGGGGTTCAGCGCCTGCACAGTGTCCCTGACAGTCCGACCGATTCCTAGGCCTCAGCATTGGACCTCACTTTATGGCGCTGTGATCCAGGTGGGCCCCGATCCCGTCCTCGTGATGTAGAAATTTCCATCGTGATCAGAATTTATGAGATGATTTCAGCCAGGAGTCAAATGAGGACAGACGGGCGATTAACTCTCCATGTGCCGGACGCACACACCCCGGCCCCCCGCACACCCCCGGCCCCCGCACTGCCTGAAATCTGACACTTTCCCATTTGTATTCCATTAGTTTTTTCAGGATTGACAGAAAACACTTTATTGAATAATTTTCTTAGCCAGATGTAGCAGAGCTGAGTTTGTTGTGTAGAGAGTATATTATTATGGTGGGTCACCGCGGGCCCAATGTCACAGCCGCGTAGCACTACATCTAGGTGGCGCTATAGGCAGTGTCTGGGCACTATATTACCTTATATAGTATCGAGCAGCACTTGTCACGACCCTTCCCCCGCTCTCCCATCATGCAGGGGGCAGCACTGAGAGACAGGAGAAAGCTCCGCCTCCTCCCAGATCTGACCAATGATTAGTATTATTACTGCCTTGTAGTGACCGGCTCTAATACCATTCATTCTATGGGGCAAATAAGGGGGTGGAGCCAATTTTAGCTCTGCTTAAACTTCCCTCCCCTGAGGATCTACAAAATCTAGATAAGCCCCACCCTTTATGTAGGCCAATCACACTTGTTCTTAAAGGGATACCTGTGTGGAGACAGTGAATAAATTTTACTCCACCTGGATCATACAATAGTCAGGAAAAGTATTCACGCTCCTAACATTTTGTTAGGTTTGGTGTCATGGCGATTGCCCATGCCGTCTAATTTCATTATAATTCAGACTACGCAAAAAATAACGGGGTGAAGCCACTTGTAGTTCTATTATTTGCCCCTGATACAACATCCCAACATACTGATCCTGCTGGGACTGCCCCTGAGGATCTGGTTCCCTCCTGAGCATGTCCCTGAGGGTCATTGTCCTGTCTGGTAGTGTTTCTGAGCATCTGCGTCTCTCCTGGGGTGTCCCTGAGGGTCTTAGTCCCGCCTGGAAGTTTCCCCGAGGATATTGATCTCCGCTGCAAGTGTCCTTGAGGATTATGGTTCATTCCTGGGACTGCCCCTGAGGATCTTATTGTCTCCTGGGACTGCCCTTGAGGTTAAGGTTCTCTCCTGGAAGTGTCCCAGAGGGTCTTGGTCCCACTTAGGTGTGTCCCTGAAGATCTGGTTTTCACCTGGGAGTGTCCCTGAGGGTCTTGGTCTCCTCTGAACGTGTTCTTGAGGATTATGGTTCATTCCTGGGACTGCCCCTGAGGATCTTATTGTCTCCTGAGACTGCCCTTGAGGATCTTATTGTCTCCTGGGACTGCCCCTGAGGATCTGGTTCTCTCCTGTGAGTGTCCCAGAGGGTCTTGGTCCAACCTAGGTGTGTCCCTGAAGATCTCATTCTCACCTGGGAGTGTCCCCAAGAATCCATAGAAACTCCCCTTTTAATGCAAATTTACATAAGCCCCACCCCTTCCGTAGTCTGTTGACAGGATAACAATTAAAGGGACTGTATCAAGATACTGTTTCTTAAAGGGATACACATAAGAAGACTTTAAGGCCCTGAAAGAACTTTTCATGTTTAAATTTATTTATTTTTTTTAAACTTTTGCTCTCCCTGGATCATACTTAGAACAGTCATTAAAAATATTCACACCCCTCCATTTTTTTCTGGATTTCAGTGAACCTCTTTAGGTTTGGTGTTGATGGGCCGCACCACCTAAATTCGTTATAACTGCATACGGAAAATATAAGCAGGGGGCGTGAATACTTTTAATGAATACTGTGCAGGGCTACCCAGGCAACCTGCAGCAGGCGCAGGTGTGGGGCGCTGGCGGTATTTTTACTATTTGAAGTCCAATAAATCCCTTTGCGAAAATTATTCCAACAATTTAGGGTTTAGGAGGGGAAAGGGGAGGCGGTTTTATTGCGCCTGTTGCGTGCACATCAGGCGGCATTATAGGGTTTCCTGTAAGTTTCATTGTACTCCACATTAATAATGGGATGGAGTCATTTACTGCGGCCTCCAGCTGTGGTTAATTAGAAGCCGGTGCGGGCGAGGAATAAAGGACGCGATTGTCTGCGGTGGCAGGTTATAATGTGTCGCCCAGAAGTGGCTTATATAATACCGCTATTACAAGTCCGCCATAAGATGCCCTATAAATGTAGGGTCCAGAATAGAAGATCCCAAATTCCTCCGCTCGCCCCCTCCCCCCCCACCTCCGCCTCCTCTCGTCTGGTGACAGCTTTGGGGTTTTACAGGCTGATTTGCCTCAAGGGTTGAGATGCCACAAACCTTAAGAAAACACGACCTCAGGTCATTACTAGCAGCCCCCGGTCACCTGAAACCTCAAACCCCAAACCCAGTGCCTCAAACCACTCAGGAGAAAAGTGAGCCGCTGCAAACCTCCAGCTCCACTGCGCCGTACCTCCGCCATCCGGTGCCCTGCACAGTAATACATGGCTCGCTATTCTGCCCTGTGGGGCACATCTGATCATTTCTGCCGGATTATCTGATGATCGGGCTAACACATATGTTATACGGGACTGTATGGCAGCATTTATTTGGCACTGTGTGGTGGCATTATTTGGGCAGTGTACGGGGGGGCATCATTTGGAAGCTATTTAGTAGTTAGTTTGGCGCTATATATTGGTATTATTTGGGTACTATATAGAAACATTATTTGTTATTTGGGCACTGTATAGTGGTATTATTTTGGCACCGTATAGAAGTATTATTTCATATTTGCCCGGTGTATGGAAACATTATTTGGGCACTATTTAGAGGTATTATTTGGTCACTATATAGAAACATTATTTCATCAGTGTATGGGGCCATTATTCAAACTCTATAGGGTGGTATTATTTGGGCACTATTTCATATTTGGGCACTATGTAGAGGTATTATTTGGGCACTATGTAGAGGTATAATTTGGGCATTAGATATAGGATCATTATTTCAGCAGTGTATGGGGCTATTATTCAGACACTATAGGGTGGTATTATTTGGGCACTATTTCATGTTTGGGCACTGTATGTTATGATTATTTGATGCCATATAGAAGCATTATTTCTGTTTCAATAATTGTATTGAGTTTTAAATTTAAGGTACAGTACACATTTGTAAATTACAAGGATGTATAACATACAGTTTTCCCAAATTGTGTGTTATAGGGCCATGGCAGATATGGTGGTATTAGTTGGCCAGTATATGGAAGGAATATTTGGGCACTGTACGGGATTATTATATGAGCACTGTGTGTGGCTATTATTGGCCACTGTATGGTGGTATTATTTGTATAGGGACATTGTATTATAGTATAAGGACATTATTTCTTATTTGGGCACCATATGGATGTAGTGTTTGTTATTTGGGCACTGTATGGAGGTATTAATTGATCACTATATTGTTATTATTTGGACATTGTATAGAAGCATTACTTGCTGTATGTTTAGATTATTCGTGTTCTATATAGAAGCATTACCTGTTATTTGGGCACTGTATGGAGGTAGTATTTATTAGTTGGACCCTATAATCTGAGAATATTTATACCTCCATATGGTGCCCAAATAACAAATATTATGTTCTGTTATGTTCAAATTTGTGTTCTGTATAGAAGCATTACTTGTTATTTGGGCACAGTATGGAGGTATTATTTGATATTTGGACACTGTATGTTGAGGTTCATCGTATTCTGTATAGAAGCATTACTTGTTATTTGGGCACCATATGCATGTAGTATTTGTTATTTGGGCACCATATGGATGTAGTATTTGTTATTTGGGCACTGTATTGAGGTAGTATTTGTTATTTGGGCACTGTATGGAGGTATTACTTGTTATTTGGACACTGTATGGATGTAGTATTTGTTATTTGGGCACCATATGGCGGTATAATTTTCATTTAGGCACTATATGGAATTATTTGTGCACTGAAGCATTACTTGTTATTTGGGCACTGTATGGATGTAGTATTTGTTATTTGGGCACCATATGGAGGTATAATTTTTATTTGGGCACTATATGGCATTATTTGTGCACTGAAGCATTACTTGTTATTTGGACTCTGTACATTGCGATTATTTGGGCGCTTCATTATGTCTTATTTGTGCACTGTGTAGCAGCATTATTTGTCATTTGGCAGTGTGCAGACGTTTTTTGGACACTAATGGTATATCTGGGCACTGTATACAAACACTATTTAATCTTATTCAGCCCCATATGATAGTATACACTCAGATTACAATGTTGCCTGCACGGGGCCCTGGAGTTCGACCCTACATGTACTTTGTATGTTATTTCTGTGTGTCTGCGGTGCATTGCAGAATATGCTGGTGTTATATACGTAAAATAAATACAGCACTATATGTCAGGTTTTTTTAGCACTGTATAGTGGTCATAGATGGGTAATGTAACGCACTAAACACAAGCATTGACAGACCTGGTGCACTGTTTGTGTACTATTTATAACACTGCTGCGAACATACTTGGACATTGTATGATACTGTTGTTTGAGCATTGTATGGTGATATTATTGGAGTACTAGATGGTGGTATTATATGAGCTTTTTATGGTGATATTATATGAGTAGTGTATAGTGGTATTATTTGAGCTCTGTATTGTAGCATTTTAGTACTGTATGACAGTATTATGTGAGTACTCTATATTGTATTATTTGAGCTTTGTTGGGTGGAATTATTTGAGCACTATATAGGAGCATGATTTGTGCACTGAACGGTGGTACTATTTGACCTCTGTATGATATCATTTGAATATTATTTGAGCACTATATGGTGGCATTATTTCAGCATCATTTGGTTGTATGAGTTGAGCACTGTATGGTGGTATTATTTGAGCACTAAATGGTAGCATGATTTGTGCACTGAATGGTGGTACTATTTGACCTCTGTATGATATTATTTGAACATTGGATGGTAATATTATTTGAGCACTCTATGGTGATATTATTTGAGTACTATATGGCGGTTTTGTTTGAGCATGATATGGTTGTATGAGTTGAGCACTGTATGGTGGTATTATTTTAGTTTTGTATGGTGGTATCATTTAAGCACTATATGGTAGTATGATTTAAGGACTGTATGGTGGTAGTATTTGAGGTTTGTATGACGGTATTATTTGAGCACTATAGGGTAGCATGTTTTGAGCACTGTATGGTGGTATTATTTGAGCGCTGTACATTGGTGGTACTTGCACACTGGTGTTGTTCACTGGTTACTGAATAATTGTAATATTTGGCTACTGTCATTTGACACTGTATGGCGGTATTCTTTGGTATTTTTGAGAGTGTGTTATATAAATGCTCTGTATCAGACAGAATCCATCCTGGAGCCATAATGTCATATTGCAGTGTAATGGGGGACTTGTTAGGTTCTGAGATGACGATGACAGACCCTCTCCCTCCCATATACTGTGGTCACCCTGATGTGTAGGTGACATGTTGTACCTGACTATATCAGTATACTGGCTGGTGTATTAATAGTGCGGAGCTGCTTGGGGCGTCCTATCGATCCTCCAGGATGTCAGAAGGAGAAGGTTGATCAATTCTTTCTTCTCTTCCTGCATTAAGGTTCCGCCCGGCAGTGACCAGGAGGCGGCAGAACCTGTAAGAACTTAACTAGGAAGTGTCACAGACGGAGCAAAGTTGTCAAGGACAAGCCCTGAGGACGTTATCTTGTACTTGTCTCTAGTTACATCAGATCTTATACACCACTCACATCCAAAGCTGCATTCTCAATTCTCCTGATTTTCTGTATCTTATATCATTGGGCTGTGACCAATACAACTGCCAGTGCAGCTTTGGTTGTGACTAGAGTATAATAGGTTAAGTAATGCAGTAGTGAGGTCGGTAAGTAGTTCCTTGGTGCAGGCTTTGGGGTTATACATGTTCTGGGGCCCCCTGTGTCCCTGGCATTGCCCTGGCAGTCTTGGCACAGCTGCAGTAATCCTAGAACCCCCGGGTGGTAACTGGAGATGCGCTGGGATCGGTCCTCGGCCCTGAGTCCTCGCCACGCTCTTATTTATGTTATGAGTCAGAAAATTCTTCTTCTTCTTCCCAGAATGTGGGCACAGATAGTCACCCACATAGTGTATACCACCGCCATACTGTAACCCCTTCATACCCAGTATGTGGCACAGATAGTCACCCACATAGTGTATACCACCGCCATACTGTAACCCCTTCATACCCAGTATGTGGCACAGATAGTCACCCACATAGTGTATATCACCGCCATATTGTAACCCCTTCATACCCAGTATGTGGCACAGATAGTCACCCACATAGTGTATAGCACTGCCATACTGTAACCCTTTCATACCCAGTATGTGGCACAGATACATAGTGTATACCACCGCCATACTGTAACCCCTTCATACCTAATATGTGGCACAGATAGTCACCCACATAGTGTATAACACCGCCATACTATAATCCTTTCATACCCAGTGTGTGGCACAGATAGTCACGCACATAGTGTATACCACCGCCATACTGTAACCCCTTCATACCCAGTATGTGGCACAGATAGTCACCCACATAGTGTATACCACCGCCATACTGTAACCCCTTCATACCCAGTATGTGGCACAGATAGTCACCCACATAGTGTATATCACCGCCATATTGTAACCCCTTCATACCCAGTATGTGGCACAGATAGTCACCCACATAGTGTATAGCACTGCCATACTGTAACCCTTTCATACCCAGTATGTGGCACAGATACATAGTGTATACCACCGCCATACTGTAACCCCTTCATACCTAATATGTGGCACAGATAGTCACCCACATAGTGTATACCACCGCCATACTGTAACCCCTTCATACCTAATATGTGGCACAGATAGTCACCCACATAGTGTATAGCACTGCCATACTGTAACCCTTTCATACCCAGTATGTGGCACAGATACATAGTGTATACCACCGCCATACTGTAACCCCTTCATACCTAATATGTGGCACAGATAGTCACCCACATAGTGTATACCACCGCCATACTGTAACCCCTTCATACCCAATATGTGGCACAGATAGTCACGCACATAGTGTATAACACCGCCATACTATAATCCTTTCATACCCAGTGTGTGGCACAGATAGTCACCCACATAGTGTATACCACCGCCATACTGTAACCCCTTCATACCCAATATGTGGCACAGATAGTCACCCACATAGTGTATACCACCGCCATACTGTAACCCCTTCATACCCAGTATGTGCCACAGATAGTCACCCACATAGTGTATACCACCGCCATACTGTAACCCCTTCATACCTAGTATGTGGCACAGATTGTCACCCACATAGTGTATACCACCGCCATACTGTAACCCCTTCATACCCAGTATGTGGCACAGATTGTCACCCACATAGTGTATACCACCGCCATACTGTAACCCCTTCATACCCAATATGTGGCACAGATAGTCACCCACATAGTGTATACCACCGCCATACTGTAACCCCTTCATACCCAGTATGTAGCACAGATAGTCACCCACATAGTGTATACCACCGCCATACTGTAACCCCTTCATACCCAATATGTGGCACAGATAGTCACCCACATAGTGTATACCACCGCCATACTGTAACCCCTTCATACCCAGTATGTGCCACAGATAGTCACCCACATAGTGTATACCACCGCCATACTGTAACCCCTTCATACCCAGTATGTGGCACAGATAGTCACCCACATAGTGTATATCACCGCCATATTGTAACCCCTTCATACCCAGTATGTGGCACAGATAGTCACCCACATAGTGTATACCACTGCCATACTGTAACCCCTTCATACCCAGTATGTGGCACAGATACATAGTGTATACCACCGCCATACTGTAACCCCTTCATACCCAGTATGTGGCACAGATAGTCACCCACATAGTGTATATCACCGCCATATTGTAACCCCTTCATACCCAGTATGTGGCACAGATAGTCACCCACATAGTGTATACCACTGCCATACTGTAACCCCTTCATACCCAGTATGTGGCACAGATACATAGTGTATACCACCGCCATACTGTAACCCCTTCATACCTAATATGTGGCACAGATAGTCACCCACATAGTGTATACCACCGCCATACTGTAACCCCTTCATACCCAGTATGTGGCACAGATACATAGTGTATATACCACCGCCATACTGTAACCCCTTCATACCCAGTATGTGGCACAGATAGTCACCCACATAGTGTATACCACCGCCATACTGTAACCGCCATACTGTAACCCCTTCATACCCAGTATGTGGCACAGATACATAGTGTATATACCACCGCCATACTGTAACCCCTTCATACCCAGTATGTGGCACAGATAGTCACCCACATAGTGTATACCACCACCATACTGTAATCCTTTCATACCCAGTGTGTGGCACAGATAGTCACGCACATAGTGTATAACACCGCCATACTGTAATCCTTTCATACCCAGTGTGTGGCACAGATAGTCACCCGCATAGTGTATACCACCGCCATACTGTAACCGCCATACTGTAACCCCTTCATACCCAGTATGTGGCACAGATAGTCACCCACATAGTGTATACCACCGCCATACTGTAACCCCTTCATACCCAGTATGTGGCACAGATAGTCACCCACATAGTGTATACCACCGCCATACTGTAACCCCTTCATACCCAGTATGTGGCACAGATAGTCACCCACATAGTGTATACCACCGCCATACTGTAACCCCTTCATACTCAGTATGTGGCACAGATAGTCACCCACATAGTGTATACCACCGCCATACTGTAACCCCTTCATACCCAGTATGTGGCTCAGATAGTCACCCACATAGTGTATACCACCGCCATACTGTAACCCCTTCATACCCAGTCTTTAGGCACACATAGTCACCCACATAGTGTATGTCACCGTCATAGTGTGCTCAGTAATCCTCTATACCTAGGACGTCTGTTGATTTCACCCATCACTGTCAGGTATTCAAAGTTCTGACCTGATGTTGGATATAAAATTCTTAGATACAGATTCTCAGCAAATAGTATCAGACATGATAGGATTAGATACACCGCTCAGTATGCAGTATCACACAGGGTAGGCTTAGATACTACTGCTGTAGGTGTAGGGTATCTTTCCTATTCCAGTCTCATCCATGTTATGTATGATGGGTGATATCGATATAGTCGGTGGGGGAGGGGTGACATGGTCCTAAACATCTGATTGTTTGGAGGTGCCGCCATCCCAGGACTCCCGCTGGGGCGGAGGGATAAGTGCACTTGACTGAAGCTCCAGATTATGGCCGTCTTTCTTTGCTGTGTTTTTATGAGGGATTTAAAGGGCTTATTTTAAAGAGCCCACAAAGAAGCCATCACATGATCCGGGGGTTGTTTTTGTCCTGTCGGGGCATCACCCTGCGGGTGGTCGGGTGCCCAAATCCTGCCCGCATCAAAGTATGTAAATTATAATAATATGTAGTATATGGATAGGCTGTATTCTCAGTGATGTCACCGCTCTCTAGTATATGGATAGGCTGTATTCTCAGTGATGTCACCGCTCTCTAGTATACGGATAGGCTGTATTCTCAGTGATGTCACCGCTGATCTCTAGTATACGGATAGGCTGTATTCTCAGTGATGTCACCGCTCTCTAGTATATGGATAGGCTGTATTCTCAGTGATGTCACTGCTCTCTAGTATACGAATAGGCTGTATTCTCAGTGATGTCACCGCTCTCTAGTATACGGATAGGCTGTATTCTCAGTGATGTCACCGATCTCTAGTATACGGATAGGCTGTATTCTTAGTGATGTCATTGCTCTCTAGTATACGGATAGGCTGTATTCTCAGTGATGTCACCGCTCTCTAGTATACGGATAGGCTGTATTCTCAGTGATGTCACCGCTCTCTAGTATACGGATAGGCTGTATTCTCAGTGATGTCACCGCTCTCTAGTATACAGATAGGCTGTATTCTCCGTGATGTCACCGTTCTCTAGTATACGGATAGGCTGTATTCTCAGTGATGTCACCGATCTCTAGTATATGGATAGGCTGTATTCTCAGTGATGTCACAGTCTCTAGTATACGGATAGGCTGTATTCTCAGTGATGTCACCGCTCTCTAGTATACGGATAGGCTGTATTCTCAGTGATGTCACCGCTCTCTAGTATATGGATAGGCTGTATTCTTACTGATGTCACTGCTCTCTAGTATACGGATAGGCTGTATTCTCAGTGATGTCACTGCTCTCTAGTATACGGATAGGCTGTATTCTCAGTGATGTCACCGCTCTCTAGTATACGGATAGGCTGTATTCTCAGTGATATCACCGCTCTCTAGTATACGGATAGGCTGTATTCTCAGTGATGTCACCGCTCTCTAGTATACGGATAGGCTGTATTCTCAGTGATGTCACCGCTCTCTAGTATACGGATAGGCTGTATTCTCAGTGATGTCACCGCTCTCTAGTATATGGATAGGCTGTATTCTCAGTGATGTCTCCGCTCTCTAGTATACGGATAGGCTGTATTCTCAGTGATGTCACTGCTCTCTAGTATATGGATAGGCTGTATTCTCAGTGATGTCACCGCTCTCTAGTATACGGATAGGCTGTATTCTCAGTGATGTCACCAGTCTCTAGTATATAGATAGGCTGTATTCTCAGTGATGTCACTGCTCTCTAGTATATAGATAGGCTGTATTCTCAGTGATGTCACCGCTGATCTCTAGTATACGGATAGGCTGTATTCTCAGTGATGTCACCGCTCTCTAGTATACGGATAGGCTGTATTCTCAGTGATGTCACCAGTCTCTAGTATATAGATAGGCTGTATTCTCAGTGATGTCACTGCTCTCTAGTATATGGATAGGCTGTATTCTCAGTGATGTCACTGCTCTCTAGTATATGGATAGGCTGTATTCACAGTGATGTCACCGCTCTCTAGTATACGGATAGGCTGTATTGTCAGTGATGTCACCGCTCTCTAGTATACGGATAGGCTGTATTCTCAGTGATGTCACTGCTCTCTAGTATACGGATAGGCTGTATTCTCAGTGATGTCACCGCTCTCTAGTATATGGATAGGCTGTATTTTCAGTGATGTCTCTGCTCTCTAGTATACGGATAGGCTGTATTCTCAGTGATGTCACTGCTCTCTAGTATACGGATAGGCTGTATTCTCAGTGATGTCACCGCTCTCTTGTATATAGATAGGCTGTATTCTCAGTGATGTCACCGCTCTCTAGTATATGGATAGGCTGTATTCTCAGTGATGTCACCGCTCTCTTGTATATAGATAGGCTGTATTCTCAGTGATGTCACCGCTCTCTAGTATACGGATAGGCTGTATTCTCAGTGATGTCACCGCTCTCTTGTATATAGATAGGCTGTATTCTCAGTGATGTCACCGCTCTCTAGTATATAGATAGGCTGTATTCTCAGTGATGTCACTTCTCTCTAGTATACGGATAGGCTGTATTCTCAGTGATGTCACCGCTCTCTAGTATATGGATAGGCTGTATTCTCAGTGATGTCACTGCTCTCTAGTATATGGATAGGCTGTATTCTCAGTGATGTCACTGCTCTCTAGTATACGGATAGGCTGTATTCTCAGTGATGTCACTGCTCTCTAGTATATGGATAGGCTGTATTCTCAGTGATGTCACCGCTCTCTAGTATATAGATAGGCTGTATTCTCAGTGATGTCACCGCTCTCTAGTATATAAATAGGCTGTATACTCAGTGATGTCACCGCTCTCTAGTATATGGATAGGCTGTATTCTCAGTGATGTCACTGCTCTCTAGTATACGGATAGGCTGTATTCTCAGTGATGTCACCGCTCTCTAGTATACTGATAGGCTGTATTCTCAGTGATGTCACCGCTCTCTAGTATATGGATAGGCTGTATTCTCAGTGATGTCACCGCTCTCTAGTGATGTCATAGGCTGTATTGCCAATGATGTCACCGTTCTCTAGTGATGTCATAGGCTGTATTCTCAGTGATGTCATAGACTGTATTCTCAGTGATGTCATAGACTGTATTCTCAGTGATGTCATAGGCTGTATTCTCAGTGATGTCATAGACTGTATTCTCAGTGATGTCATCGCTCTGCTGTCTTTATACGTGTGAATATCTTTGTATCCGCTTCTGCAGTTTCTTCACGTTCTTTGGATCATTTATTTGCTCAGTCACACAAAAGAAAATATAAAATCAACAAGTTGTTGTATTGCGGCGCGGTTCATGATGGCGGCTTCACACACAGCCGAGATTAACTAAACCCACAGCGGCCTTTTCTCTGCTCTGGTGTTTGCTCTGAACACAGTGTGAAGTGTGACGGTGAATTGTGGCCATGCAAGTGACAGACACAATGTATCCCGAGCAAACACGAGGAGATCCACTAATCCCAGAGGAAAAGTCAGGGGATTCTCCACTTCTTACTGCAAAGTCCTATTAATTGCCCTCTTACAGGTTATTTACATAATGATGGGGGGGGGGGGGGGGGACAGATACTATAAAGACAACTAGAGAAATACATACAAAGGCAGCAAGATACAGACATATACATTATCATTAGTCTAGAACATTGCCCCGGCCACTACGACAAGGAACATCATGGCCGCTCCCTGAAATGAGACCACTGGGGCACCAGACTGGGGCAAAATATCTGATATATACTGTAGATGCCCCAACTAATGTAATGTGAGTGGTGAGAGGGCAGCGCCCCCCAGTGGTCCAGTAGTAGGAGCTGTGGCCCTGGTGAAGGTCAAGTGTTTATGGTTCTAGGGGCGAGAAATTCAAGTGCTCATAGGTCTTGTCTCTACAGATCAGGTTCTAGTCACTGTATTCTGCCTTTGCATGGTGGTAGACTCTTTAGTTGTTTATTGTTCTAGACTTTGTAGGTCTAGTTTGTTTGTTTTTGTTCTAGACTCTTTTGCGTAGGTGTTTATAGTTCTAGACTCCAGAAAGTTCTGTTTCTGGACTCTTAGGTATATGTGGTTTTAGACTCAGTAGTTCAGGTGTTCAGTTCAGGTAATTTAGGTCTTTATGAATCTATACACTCTAGATTATGTCTTTATGGTTCTAGACCCTGTAGATTATGTCTTTATGAATCTAGATCCTATGTGTTTATGGTTCTAGATTTTGTAGTTTATGGTTTTTTTTTTTGTTTAGGCTTCTAGAATATGTAGTTATTGTCTTTATGGTTCTAGACTCAATAGCTCAGATATTTATGGATCTAGATTCTGTAGTTTATGTGTGTATGCTTGTAGACACTGTAGTTAATGTCTTTATGGTCCTAGATTCAATAGTTCAGATATTTATGGATCTAGACACGGTTTAGGCTTCTAGATTATGTAGTTAATGTCCTTATGGTTCTAGACTCAGTAGTTTAGACATTTTTGGACCTAGACTCTGTTTAGGCTTCTAGATTCTGTAGTTAATGTCTTTATGGTTTTAGATTCAATAGTTCAGATATTTATGGATCTAGACTTGGTTTAGAGTTCTAGATTATGTAGTTAATGTCTTTTTGGTTCTAGAGTCTGTAGTTTATGTTTTTAGGCTTCTAGATTATGTAGTTAATGTCTTTATGGTTCTAGACTCCATAGTTTAGATATTTATGGACCTAGACTCTGTTTAGGCTTCTAGATTCTGTAGTCAATGTCTTTATGGTTCTGGAGTCTGTAGTTAATTTGTGCACACTTGTAGACACTGTAGTTAATGTCTTTATGGTTCTAGGCTCAATAGTTCAGATATTTATGGACCTAGACTCTGTTTAGACTTCTAGATTCTGTAGTTTATTTGTGCCCACTTGTAGACTCTGTAGACCAGATGATTCTAGATTCGGTAGTTAATGTCTTTATGGTTCTAGACTCCATAGTTTAGGTATTTATGGACCTAGACTCTGTTTAGGCTTCTAGATTCTGTAGGCAATGTCTTTATGGTTCTGGAGTCTGTAGTTTATGTGTGCCCACTTGCAGACACTGTAGACCAGATGATTTTAGATTCTGTAGATAAGGTCCTTACGGGTGATGTTGTTAATCTAGAAACTGTAGTTGTAGTCGGAGCTTCACCCTGCTCTTCATCCATCATTACCACCATTTTGTCAGCCTGCAGAGGAATGAAGAGGACAAGGAGCGCGCACGGACCAGATAAGGAAGGAGGAGCAGAAATGTTGATTTTGGACCCGTATAATAGATGAAGTGCTCGGGACACTCCATTAAACTTCAAGGACTCTGAGCCGTGGGTGCGGGGCCTTGTCGCCATTGCACGGTTGGCAGGAGTTTTTTTGGCCTGGGCCGCGTCCTCGAGGCGGGTGGTCAGACATCACTCTCGTCTTAAGCAGCTGTTTTTTCTATTACGCGTTAACCTTTTTCCTTGCCAGGCCTTTGTATCCTCTAAAGCCTCCTTCCCTCCGGCTATTGCCGGTTTTCTGCGGGCAGCTGGCACCTCTGCTCGCTTTTTAACTTTCAGATTTTTTTTTTTTATTTTAGTCTCCTATTTTTGAAACCTTCTCCCCCCCCCCCCAAGATCTCCCAAACTGCAGCAAAGTCTTTTCTATGAGACCCCCGATCCTCTCCAGATTGGGACCCTTAAGCAACCTTGGTCTTTTGTCCCCTTGCAATAAAAGGAGAAAAAAAAATAAAAGGGTGGTGGTGGTGGGGGGGAGAGGTATAAAGAAAAACGACCCACGGGGCAATAGTCTCTTGAGCCAGCTTGCTGCATTACAATGAATACGGACTCTATTAAGCCTCGTTCTGCCTGTTAGTGTTTCCATAGGCAACGCAGCCCCCATATGGAAAGCATGCAATATATTAGGGGGTCTCATTGTGGGCCCGATCCATGACTGGCAGTTGTAGTCCCTCCTCACACTTGACACTGCCTGTGTTTATCTAATGCATAGAGGGGGGGCTGTTAGCGAACGTATTGTCCCATGCTATGAGAGGGGCAGAGGGAGGGGGCGCCGAGGTGGAAGAGAGAAGAGCTCATGAATATTCAAGGAACGTCCTCAATGGTCGCGAGGAAAAAAAAGCAGATGGAATTCATGTTGAGAGGCATCTCCCCCCCCCCCACTATTAAACCAATGATCCCCCCCCAAAAAAAACCCTCTCCCACCCCAACCCATCCAGTTCTCTGGCATCCCGAGAGTGTGGGATCTGCACTTATCCAATTAGCAAGCTTGTCAAGTTGAGTTGATAGTGAGCAAAGGGACATAAATTAAGGAGAATTGGGGAAAGTAAGAAACCCTCCGCTCCTCTTCTTCTTCTTCTTCCCCCTCCGGAATCTTTTGTACTTTTGCTCTTTATTCGGCCTTGAATGAGATTTAGCTAAAATAATTGTAGGGTTTAAGGAGCGGAGTCTATGAGAAATTCCTCCTGCGCTGAGCGTGCAAGGAGAAGAGCGCCAGGGGAGAGCGCCAGGTTCTCTTGGAAGAGACCTGAGACGTTTGGACCGCGCGGCCTTCTGCTCGGAATTTGTTTATTTTCTGTGGATTTTCTTCCAAATTGATACATTTTTTCCTTCTTTTCGGGATGCGGAATCATCAGGCGTCCTCCAACGCTCTCGTCTCCTTCGCTGTATTTCAAGGTGGTCTGTGTACTGTTGATTGTTGCGGTGCGCATTGGCACGCCAGGTCATATATCCCTTACAGGACGCCGTCTGGAGATGCCTCTGCCAAGACAGACTTGGCATGTCTATCCCGGTACCCATCCGTTTGCACCTTATTTATTCCGCTCTTCGGTTCCACTGGCTCAGATGTCTCTTTTCCCACCTTCCATATCATCTTACTAGTCCTGCGCCATCTCACCCAACTCATACTCTTACCGATCCTTTATGGGCCCTGTTGTCTCCCATAGTCCTCCGGTTACCCCACGCTTCTGTCCATGAGAGTTTGTATGAGTTTGAGAATCTCAGGCTGTCAGACAAGGATGTATTACATTCCAGAAGATGTTCTATGTGTCCAACGTCTGGCCTGGCCCCTCCACCCATCCTCGGATGTAATCCCTCTGATAGAAAACAGAACTGGACACATCAGGAGAATTCTTCTCTTTGGTGGTCAACCATATAAAGTTCTCAGGAATTTACTTTATGACACGATGTGATTAATTTGGTATGGACGCCCAAGTCTGGATAAGATCCTACAGCCAACAGATTCTTAAAGTGGTTTGTCTAGGGTGGACAATGCAAGATTGTCATTGTTCAGTGCTGTCCAAAAATCGATGATGTCCACGGAGGTTGATGACCGAATGTTCTAGATCGTCCAAGTTGGTTGAGGTTCTAGATCGTCCAAGTTGGTTGATGTTATGATAATTTTTGGTCAAGACTAACCAGTAATGGTCTCTATGGTTCTTATGGTATCTTTTTACGATTCCAGGCCGCCATCTTTGTAGCCAAAATCTACATTTAGATTCATTCTCCAAAACCTGTAGACTCATGCAACAGTTTCCAAGTATCTCAGCACCTTTAGTGGTTGGTATGGAATTGGTGGCTTGCAGAGAACCACAAATAATATTGGTATAAACCAAAAATTAACATTGTTCTAAGTAGACAGATGTGAACTATAAATTAACAAAATGAGTGATATTCCCCCCCCCCTTGTATCTAACGCCTCAGCTCCCCTAATACTCATGGGTGCTTGACCTCAGCTCCCCTATAATCCACAGGTGAAACTTACCTGGACGACAATTTCCAAGGTTGCCACATTTTGACATGGCATTCTGATGAGACTTATGGCTTATAACTGGTCACAAATGGGTCTATGAAGGGGCACCCACCCTTAAAGGGGCATTTATTGCGTGACTGCTTTTCGATGAGTGACTTATGAGGTCAAAGGTTTGCAAAATTTTTGGAATTTGCAAAGTTGGTTCAATGCAAAAAAAAAAAAAAAAAAAAAATGGCCGCCGTTGTTGAGAGAATTCTATTCCGAAGCTTTTTTTTTCTTCGTCCTTCTTCTCCATTTTGGCGACAAAGGAGTTACTAGGAGTTTTGGGTGGCGCAGAGTCCGCAATAATATTTCTCTATCACTTGTTTAGGCTGAACTGCCAAGTATAAGAAGGAAAAATCAAGAAAAATGAAATAATAAAAGACGTCTCACAAGACGCAGACTTGTAAGGCCAAGTTTCCACGCAGTCGTAAGCGTCCAACCTCCCACTAGCAAACCCCCGTACTCCTCCGAGTGCCAGAAATAGCCAGGCTGAGATAAAGCAGAGCCCAGAATGATGGGGATCTGGCCTTGCAGTTTGGGGATCTGTGCCAGGACTCTCTCTGGTGGGTATGAAGTAAGGGGGAGAGGGGGGAGCGTCGAAATCTGACTTGGTGTGCGTCCATAGACAAAAAGTTTATTTATGTGAAGCGATCATCATCTTAGGTGTGGAAAGTACACGAGATGGAAAAAAAAATCCTGACATTGGCTCCCAATTTGTTTTCTCACCTCTCGTACATTAGAAGCCAGGCGGGTTCTATCAGATTTTCTTGCGTTTCAGCGTTGCTCGCTGTCTACAGTCTCGTGGATTCTGGCTTTCCTTAAAAAAAGTTTCCTTCGAACCGTATTGAAATGTCCAGTTCTGTTTTCCACTTGCAGTTCCACTTTATACCACAAGGAAGGTCATAGACTCTGATGCAATAGCGCCCCCACCTGCTCTCAGGACTGTTTACAATATGCAATCTCACGGAATTAGAAGTACAACTTGTAGGCGGGAGGGGGAGGGGGTGGTAATCAGATTCAGTGGTCTTGTTCGGGAACCACGACTGATTCTCTGACCTGGATTGGTTGACCGCTCTGTATATTTTCTCAGCAAATATAGACTTCCATGGCGTATGGGATGTTATTTCATATTGCGCTGCGGTTCTTTACTCGCTATAGTGGAAAATTCGACATATTGTTACTATTTCGGATACCTTAGTGTGCGCCTCGTAACCTGGGCTGTATATTTGGTCACAGGTCTCTGTTTTTTCTCTAATTTTCTTGAAAGTTGTTTCCTCTCCTTTAGTAGTGGAGTAGAGTTTGATTTTGGAACATGGGTAACCTATCTGATGTATCTCTCATGACATCTCCTCAGCTCCCCTAATACCCATGAGTGCATTTTCTCAGCTCCCCTATAACCCACAGGTGAAACTTACTCGGAGAACTTTTCTTGTGTCACATTGCGTCTCCGCAACATTGTGGCCTTGTAATGAGACCTATGGCCTATAACTGGGTGAGTTGGAGGTACTGTCCATTAAAGGGGCAGACATAGAGGACAGGTTAGACTACTGGAACACAAGTACAGCAGATGTTACCCAGCAATATAGTGACATGAGGTTGTTTAAGTATGATTTCAGCGCTGGGTTCTACCATAGCCATACGTTTAGTTGTGTATTGGTGGTGACATTTCCTCAGCTCCCTTAATACCCATGGGTGTTTTGTTTTTTTCTCTCAGCTCCCTTATTATCCAAAGATGAAACTTACCCAGAACAGTTTGCTTATATCACATTGACACATAGGAACATGTCATCCCCATGAGACCTGCGGCTTAAAGCTGGACCTACATGGGTCAGTGTGAGGCACTCGTTATTAAAGGGGCGTACAGTGCAATAGGTCTACTATGTTGCACATAATGTGTTCCATGAGACATATGTTTATGCAGTGGTATCTATATACAGTTTACAGACTCCTCCCGTATATTAGTGATGACATCTCCTTAGCTCCCCTAATACCCATGGCTGCTAGTCTTCTCAGTTCCCTTATAACCCACAGATGAAACTTGTTTGCTTGTGTCACTTTACATTCTCTAGTGTTGCCACCTAGTGTCATGGCATTGTAATGCGACCTGTGGCCAACTAAAGGCAGCGGCCATTAAAGGGGCACACGGTGCAATGTATATACAATACCATTACATGGATCCAGCCTCAGCATCTTGAGCTTGCCTTTCATGGAGCAGTTAGGAAGTGGTTAACTCCAGCAGCGGGAGAGGAGTACATCTTCTTGGCTGTCCACTCTGGAGTGGTGAAACGTGAGCCCCTACCCAAACCCCCCCAACTCCCCCTGCAGCCCCCATAGCAAAAGGAATTGGAGTTGTGTCTTTTATACAGTTCCAGCCCTTGTTAATTTCACTCCACTAATGACTCCCCCCTGGGGTATGATTTACATGCCTATCTGAGGCCAGAGGAGGAGGAGGAGGGAGGGAGGGGTGTAAAGAGAAGGGGTCTGCGGGTCAGGGGTCATCTAAACCCCCACTCACAGGAAATTGTTATTTTAACCTGGTGGGAAGAGTATTAAGATTTCCAAACAGCTGCTATAGCCTTCATTATGGAGAGGGCCCGGCCGGGACTTTACCCCCAGTAAGTAAGTCTAGTGGCCCCTCATCTGCCCCTGGAATGTCCCATCCATGGAGGGGCCGGAGGGGTGGCCGCTCTCATTCCTGTAGCTCTTGGGACCTGTGGCCTGTGTCTCCCCCACAAGCTGCTCATGGATCATTTTTGGATCTTTTTGGGATTACGTTTCTTGCCGCCTTGTTTATTGTGTTTTGGTTTTGTGTTTATCTCTGGTCTTGTTAGACTTCTCTTTACACTTGGGGTTGTGTTTAGGCTCAGGGGGGTCACACAATTCAGTAGCGCGGCCGTTGTCGCAGTCATGTGACTTGTAGGTGCAACTTCTCTGCAACTTTTTGCACCTTTTATCATTGATGGCATGACAGTATATACAGGTATATGTGGTCAGTATGGAAGTCAACGTATTCAGAAGGCTGGAGAACTGCAAGACCCAGCAACAGAAGGTTTATAATGTGTACATTGTGTTTGTAGAGGATGATTGATATAATGTGGTGTATATAGTGTGATGTATATAGTGTGGCGTGTATAGTGTGATGTATATAGTGTGATATAGATAGTATGATGTATATAGTGTAATGTATATAGTGTGGTGTGTATAGTGTAATGTATATAGTGTGGTGTGTATAGTGTGATGTGTATAGTGTGTATATAGTGTAATGTATATAGTGTGATGTATATAGTGTGTATATAGTGTAATGTATATAATGTGGTGTGTATAGTATGATGTATATAGTGTGATGTATATAGTGTAATGTATGTAGTGTGATGTATATAGTGTGATATAGATAGTATGATGTATATAGTGTGATGTATATAGTGTGGTGTGTATAGTGTAATGTATATAGTGTGATGTATATAGTGTGGTGTGTATAGTGTGATGTGTATAGTGTGATGTGTATAGTGTGATGTATATAGTGTGGTGTGTATAGTGTAATGTATATAGTGGGATGTATATAGTGTGGTGTGTATAGTGTGATGTATATAGTGTGGTGTGTATAGTGTAATGTATATAGTGGGATGTATATAGTGTAATGTATATAGTGTAATGTATATAGTGTGATGTATATAATGTGTATATAATGTGGTGTGTATAGTATGATGTATATAGTATAATGTATATAGTGTGATATATATAGTGTGGTGTGTATAGTGTAATGTATGTAGTTTAATGTATATATTGTGGTGTGTATAGCATGATGTATATAGTGTAATGTGTATAGTGTAATGTATATAGTGTAATGTGTATATAGTGTAATGTATATAGTATGATGTGTATATAGTGTAATGTGTATAGTGTAATGTATATAGTGTGATGTGTATAGTGTAATGTATGTAGTATGATGTATATAGTGTAATGTATATAGTTTAATGTATATGTTGTGGTGTGTATAGCATGATATATATAGTGTAATGTATATAGTGTGGTGTGTATAGTATGATGTGTATAGTGTAATGTATATAATGTGGTGTGTATAGTGTAATGTGTATAGTGTAATGTCTGATGTATATAGTGTGATGTATATAGTGTGTATATAGTGTAATGTATATAGTGTAGTGTGTATAGTGTAATGTATGTAGTATGATGTGTATAGTGTAATGTCTGATGTATATAATGTAATGTATATAGTGTGATGTATATAGTGTGTATATAGTGTAATGTATATAGTGTGGTGTGTATAGCATGATGTATATAGTGTAATGTATATAGTGTGATGTATATAGTGTGATGTGTATAGTGTAATGTATATAATGTGGTGTGTATAGTGTAATGTCTGATGTATATAATGTAATGTATATAGTGTGATGTATATAGTGTGTATATAGTGTAATGTATATAGTGTGGTGTGTATAGCATGATGTATATAGTGTAATGTATATAGTGTGATGTATATAGTGTAATGTATATAATGTAATGTATATAGTGTAATGTGTGATGTATACAGTGCGATGTATAAGTGTAATATGTTATGTATATAGTGTGATGTATGATGTATAGAATGTGATGTGTATAGTGTAATCTATATAGCTTGATGTATAAAGTGTAATGTATCATTTGTAATGTGTTATGTGTATACTGTATATGGTGTGATTTGTAGGCTGTAATGTGTATAGTGTTATATGTGTGATTAGTGTGTATGGGATAATATGTGTGATGTCACTTGCCCCATTCTGACACTTTTCTGACTCTCATCACTTCCTGACCCCCGGCTGTTGCTCCGCTGTTACTTACCGTTACTTACTCTTTCCTATTGATGTTCTGACAAATTTTTTTACTTCTTGACCAGTATAATGGTAAATGTGGCCGTAACCAGCTAGAAGGGGATTCTTTACTGTCAGAGCAGTCACACAATGGATTCTTTAGTGTAAGAGCAGTCACACTATGGATTCTCTACAGTAAGAGCAGTCACACTATGGATTCTCTACAGTAAGAGCAGTCACACTATGTATTCTCTACAGTAAGAGCAGTCACACTATGGATTCTCTACAGTGAGAGCAGTCACACTATGGATTCTTTAGTGTAAGAGCAGTCACACTATGGATTCTCTACAGTAAGAGCAGTCACACTATAGATTCTCTACAGTAAGAGCAGTTACACTATGGATTCTCTACAGTAAGAGCAGTCACACTATGGATTCTTTAGTGTAAGAGCAGTCACACTATGGATTCTTTAGTGTAAGAGCAGTCACACTATGGATTCTCTACAGTAAGAGCAGTCACACTATAGATTCTCTACAGTAAGAGCAGTTACACTATGGATTATATACAGTAAGAGCAGTCATACTATGGATTCTTTACTGTACGAGCAGTCATACTATGGATTATATACATTAAGAGCAGTCACACTATGGATTATATACAGTAAGAGCAGCCACATTATGGATTCTCTACAGTAAGAGCAGTCACACTATGGATTCTCTACAGTGAGAGCAGTCACACTATGGATTCTTTAGTGTAAGAGCAGTCACACTATGGATTCTCTACAGTAAGAGCAGTCACACTATAGATTCTCTACAGTAAGAGCAGTTACACTATGGATTATATACAGTAAGAGCAGTCATACTATGGATTCTTTACTGTACGAGCAGTCATACTATGGATTATATACATTAAGAGCAGTCACACTATGGATTATATACAGTAAGAGCAGCCACATTATGGATTCTCTACAGTAAGAGCAGTCACACTATGGATTCTCTACAGTAAGTGCAGTCACACTATGGATTCTCTACAGTAAGAACAGTCACACTATGGATTATATACTGTAAGAGCAGTCACACTATGGATTCTCTACAGTAAGAGCAGTCACACTATGGATTATATACTGTAAAAGCAGTCACACTATGGATTATATACTGTAAGAGCAGTCACACTATGGATTATATACTGTAAGAGCAGTCACACTATGGATTATATACTGTAAGAGCAGTCACACTATGGATTATATACTGTAAGAGCAGTCACACTATGGATTCTCTACAGTAAGAGCAGTCACACTATGGATTATATACTGTAAGAGCAGTCACACTGGATTATATACTGTAAGAGCAGTCACACTATGGATTAGTTACTGTAAAAGCAGTCACACTATGGATTATATACTGTAAGAGCAGTCACACTATGGATTATATACTGTAAGAGCAGTCACACTATAGATTCTCTACAGTAAGAGCAGTCACACTATGGATTATATACTGTAAGAGCAGTCACACTGGATTATATACTGTAAGAGCAGTCACACTATGGATTCTCTACAGTAAGAGCAGTCACACTATGGATTAGTTACTGTAAGAGCAGTCACACTATAGATTCTCTACAGTAAGAGCAGTCACACTATGGATTCTCTATAGTAAGAGCAGTCACACTATAGATTCTCTACAGTAAGAGCGGTCACACTATGGATTCTTTACTATACAAGCAGCCACATTATGGATTCTTTACTGTACGAGCAGCCCCATTATGATACATTGCAGATAATTTCTTTACATGATCAGGTATTTTCTGGCCATAGACGAGTAGATCCTATCACAGTCTCTGACTATAAGTGACATCCACCTACCTTTGATCCCCTGGGGGTGCCAGTAGAGAGGCCTGAGCCCTCAGAACCATATGGATCTATTATGGGTTATGTTTTACCTTCTTCAGGAGAGGTTTTATTACTAAATTGCTATCTTTATATTAATGGTTGTCGGTCATATACGATCCTATAAGCGCCATTCTTCTTCCTGCCTGTACATTTACCGCTTCTTCTGTCTCCATAGGTGTTAGTGGCTGAGGTGGAGGGACGTGGAGCGCCGTGAATGTGCCCAGAGTCCCTAGCAGCTGTATATGGAATCACAATGATACTACGGATCACTGCGGTCACCGCCATCTGCTGCTGCCTTTTCACCGCAGTCTGTTGTCAGGACCAATCTGGTAAGTTTCTTGCTCTCTATAAGGGGTTGTACACCGGCCAAACAAACCAAATTCCTTCCTGTCCCTCAGTGAGAAACTTCTGCACAATCCTTGTATATTGGACCACAGAGCTTACAATCTAACGGCACCCACATACACAGATTCATGGGTTGTGTTCATGTTGCAGCAGGTAATGGGTTAATCTATAGGTGGCTGTGTGCCAGCCTGTGCCCAGGTGATGGCTGACACTGTTGTTGTTGGACAGGTGTGAGTATTTTGCTTGCCGCTGATGCGTTACCTGTCACGTAGACTCTCTTCTGATCAGTGCCCAAGTACAGTCTGTGCTCCGTACTTGTACATTTTAGATGCGCTGATACATTGTAACAAAGACAAAACTGTCAAGCGCCTAGATACATCTGTCTACCCCAAAGTGGAGAGAAATCTTACACCTGCTAAATGTAAATCACAAAATTCCCATTCAGTTTTGTAAAAGGTGATGGCTACTTTAAGAGGACCTCTCACCACCTTCACCAGCTTTACTAGTTGCCCTTCAATTGATTTTGGCGCAGTTGGAATTTTTTCTCTAGCCCCCACCGTTCCTGAGCAATCCGTGTAGTTAGTTTTGGTACCTGATATCCTAACTAGACTCCCTGGTATCTAGAGGGTGGTGTCAGGCATGGGGGCGGGACTCACTGTCTGCATCTTATTGGAGCTCTGAGTCACACCCCCTCGCCCACCCCTAGCTGACACCATCCACTTGACTTTAGAGAGTCTAGTTAGCATTTTGGCCACCAAAACTAACTGCAGCGATTGCTCAGGAACGGTGGGGGCTAGAGAAAAAATTCCAACTGTTCCCGAATCTGTGGAGGGGCCGCTATTAAAGAATGAAAAGAACTGGTGGAGGTGGTTAAAGGCCCCCTTGAAGTTAATCCATCTGTTTTAGCCCTATTAAGCATCTGAGAAGTCTCTGTCATTAATCACATGGAGATCGCTAATGATAATTGCCGGGCGCGATCTCTCCCAGAGTGTGATGTCATTGACATAAAGCAGACATGATGTCATAGTATAAAGGTTAGAGTCCCCAGGAGTAGGGAGGGATGAGCGGCTTCAGGCGCTCTGTAATAAGAGTTGTCTTCAGCACATGTGGAAGACATTGTGGGTTTAAGAGGATGGAAGCGGAGTCCGGTGGACAAAAGCGGCTCAGTGTGGTGTCTGCGCAGGGTGCACGCGATGACATCACAGGGTCACAGGACACTAACTATGAGTTGTAGTCAGAGATCTTCTAAATGCCCAGCAGCGACTCCCAGGATTAAGGCTAATGGGAGATCTGCAGATGATTACAGTCCTGCCTTGTGCAGATATAGAATATAGAAAGTCACTGACGACAGCGTATGGACTGATTGCGAGGAAGAGGAGGGTCCAATGATGGCGGAGGCCCCTTGGGCAAAACATGCGCCCCATCAAACTACTGACATTTTTAGAAGCCAGCTAATGAAGTAATATATTATGTGGCTACCCACAGAATACTAAATATTCCCACTACACAGTGAAAAATAACACCGCCATATAATGCCCATGTAATACTGCAACTTTATACAGTGGCACAATGCCATGCTGTGCTCAGAAAATTCAACATACACTAATACTGACATATAGTGCACACATAATATTATCATAAATCATAAAGTGAACATATTATATTGCCTATTAGAGATGAGTGAGTATATTCGATCAGGGGAGGTTGGAGGGGAAACGAATATTTCCCGCCTTTCCGCGTGGTATTCGATTGAGTACATCAAAAACTATGCAAATGGAGGTTTTTGATCGAATACTACTCGCTCATCTCTATTGCCTATAATAATGTCTTAGGCCTCACATAGTCCTGTCATACAGTGTACTATAATAGTGCCTAGATAATATTGCCATATAGCGCTCACATACTACTGTCATACAGTGTACTATAATAGTGCCTAGGTAATATTATCATATAGCGCTCACATACTACTTTCATATAGTGTAGTATAATAGTGCCTAGATAATATTGCCATATAGCGCTCACATACTACTGTAATACAATGTACTATAATAGTGCCTAGGTAATATTGCCATATAGCGCTCACATACTACTGTCATACAGTGTACTATATTAGTGCCTAGGTAATATTGCCATATAGCGCTCACATACTACTGTCATACAGTGTACTATATATGCCATATAGCGTTCACATACTACTGTCATACAGTGTACTATATATACCATATAGCGCTCACATATAAACAATGGTATATACCCTGTGTACAATTGAACTCCCTCTCTGACTCCAAGCAATGTTCGTCTATTGAAACTTTTTGAGATAAAATACACCCATTTCATTGCCCAATATTCACCTCTGATTTATACAAATTTCTTGATTTTTTTTCCTCTTTTCTTCCAGTCCAAATCCCCCAGTTCTTGGTGCAGCCGGTGTCTACGTTCCAGAAATATGGTGGATCGGTCACTCTGAGTTGCGCGGTGGAACCAGCCAGTGCCGCCATCTCCTGGAGATTAAATGGAGAGGAATTGGGAGAATTTCCTGGAATTTTAGTTTCGGGAGGAACCTTGGTGATTACCGGGCTGAACAATGATACTACAGGGAAATATCAGTGTATCGCTCGCACCCCAGCCGGAGCCATGGCTAGCGTTCCGGCTATTGTCACCTTAGCTAGTAAGTGAGAAGATGACGGTAATGTGGAATGTTAAAACCTCCGAAAACTGCAGCAATTTGGTGGAAGCTGACTAGAGATAGAGACAGGGACTATAATGGGGTCAAAAACAGCCCTGGGACTCCTTTGTATGTGTGTTTCAGTATTACAACAAGCCCGTAGCACTGCATTATATTATTGTATGGCTAGTGATGCTCTGTATAGACACATATGGTGGCACATACAGTAAGTCGGGGTATAGGAGCAATCAATAATAAAGGGGTGAGGTCTGACCCCATTACGGTCCCCTGTGCACTATGCTGATACTGGGATTCTTGGTGCTTGTGATTGTAATCCATAGAGTTGGTGTTGCACATTGTATCAACATAAAGGTACACGGACGCTAATCCCTAGATTCCTTCCATATTGGGAAAGTTAATCTTTTCCAATAGTCTAAACTTTACCGCTATAGAGGACAAAAGGCCAGAACTGAAAACTCTTCCAGACCCGATGCATGTATGTCATGTATTCATCATGCAGATGAATCATTACATACATACATGATCATTACATATTAAGGGAGCAGGGGGTCAGGAGCCGGCATGAAGAGTGTTTTGACGTCAGAACTTCCTTGGAATGCAGATCCGTCTGTGGTTTTTCCCCTCCAGCAGGGAACGGGTTAGACAAAGGTGATTGAATTTTGACAATTTCATGGATTGCAGCTGTGAGACCCTTCCCCAGCGCTCGGGATCAGTAACAATGCTGTATGCAGGTGAACATACCAAGAACGAGATCCCCTTGAGATGGAAGTGCATAGGGGTTGGGGGGGGGGCGGGGTTAAAGAGCCCCCCTGTCATTAATCCCTGAGAGTTTTGGGACTTGGCCCGGGCTAGGAGAGTGGGATAGAGTTTCTGAAAACACATTCCTGAGCAGAATAGGGGTAGTGTTTTTGCTTGAGAGTTGATAAATGAGCATGCAGAGGACGGGTGGGGGGGGGGCAGAGTTTTAATGAGAGATATGATTACACAGGAATGGAGGCCGATTTCTTTTAACCCCTCCAATACCATGGGTCTGTGGTTATCCTCTATAGTTCACTATGTGGATATTATATATACCGCTGATATGATGATAGAATATATATCCCTTTTAGAATGGGCGTGAATATTGTGTAGATTTAGATCCAGTTGTAATAGTGTTGCTTTTGTGTGATACCCCTTGTCAGAGACCCCAGTAATTTGTAGGGTGCAAAGTGTTGGTTTGGTACTCCGCCAGTTCTTAGATGAGCTCTAGTCCATGTCATTGGAGTCCTAACTCTCTCTGATGTTCTAGAAGTTTGGTACTACCAGAGGACCCCTTTAAATGTTTTTGGGCTCACTCTCATTCCAGTCTACAACGTCAACCCCCCCATTCATCTTCCTACAGAGAGCCCCTTGTAAGGTATAATAACTGGTCCATGACGACTACCATGATGTCAGCTCCTTAAGTTGCGTAGTCTCCGTCCCCATGGCAGTCCCTCATAATGACTTGTGGGGGTCCCTGATTTATGCAAGGTCCCTGGTGTAATACCCACCCAGCTTTGAAATGATCTCCAGTCCTCTGTGCCAATGATGACCATGCCACTCTGAGTTCCAGTTTAGTAGTGGCAGGGGGCTCTTTAAATAATTCAGTCTCAGTCTCTCTCCTACCTAAGATGCCAGCCCCTCCATTCATCTTCCTACTTAGAGCCCCTTGATAGGTAGAATAAATGGTCCTTGACGACAACCTTGATGTCAGCTCCTTCTCTTGCATTGTCTCGGTCTCCATGTTGGTCCCTCATCATGACTAAGTTTCTGTTTTTCTTCTGGACATATATGTTAGATTGTATAGATTTACGTTAAATTGCAACAATGTAGCTTTTGTGGGGGTCCCGGAGCGAGAGACCCCATTGATTTGTAGGATGTAAGGTACCCTGGTGTGATACTCCTCCAGCTTTATACATGCTCTCCAGTCCTCTGTACTCCTGATGACCGTGCCTTTAGGAGCCTCAACCTGCTGAGATGTTCTAGAAGATTAGTAGAGGGTCACTTCTATGATTGGGTCTTCATCTCTATTCAGCCCCTATAGTCATCTTCCTACAGAGAGCCCCTTGTAAGGTAGAATAAATGGTCCATGACGACAACCTTGATGTCTGCTCCTTCTCTTGCATTGTCTCCGTCCCCATGGCGGTCCCTCATAATGACTTGCGAGCTCTGTTTTTCTTTGCTGTGTGCATGGCAGAAATGCCGCCACAGAAGAGATCGAGTCTGAAGGAAACACAAAGAACCATTCTTCCCAGACCAAGGTCCATCAGCTTACACACCTATCAGGTTTTCGGGGCTCGGTCTCCAGAGCCTTTAATTGAGATGAATTTGCTTAAGGTACAGTCCAATGTAAATAGCAGTTATGATGACTTTCTTCCTGGCGGCCAGGAATGTACCACTGTGCCGGGGTAACGTCCTGCTCCCCAAGGGGTTCAGCGTCTCTGCAGCTAAAATATGTACATGCTAAGTAGAAAACTTCAACTTATGGTCGTGATTAGTCCTGGAGATTTCTATACATGAAACTTTTCACCCAAATGAAGCAACTAATAAGTTATGATCCAAAGAACTTTTGGTTTTCAGCCACATTTTTGCAATTAAAAGGTTACAATGATTGAGGCAAGATGTCAGGAAAGGTATTTAAAGAGAGTTTGTAACAAGAACCAGCATATCACCCCAGCCCTGCAGATAGATAGGTTACTGTCACCAGAACCAGCATATCACCCCAGCCCTGCAGATAGATAGGTTAGTGTCACCAGAACCAGCATATCACCCCAGTCCTGCAGATAGATAGGTTACTGTCACCAGAACCAGCATATCACCCCAGCCCTGCAGATAGATAGGTTACTGTCACCAGACCCAGCATATCACCCCAGTCCTGCAGATAGATAGGTTACTGTCACCAGAACCAGCATATCACCCCAGCCCTGCAGATAGATAGGTTACTGTCACCAGACCCAGCATATCACCCCAGCCCTGCAGATAGATAGGTTACTGTCACCAGAACCAACATATCACCCCAGCCCTGCAGATAGATAGGTTACTGTCACCAGAACCAGCATATCACCCCAGCCCTGCAGATAGATAGGTTACTGTCACCAGAACCAGCATATCACCCCAGCCCTGCAGATAGATAGGTTACTGTCACCAGACCTGAGCATATCACCCCAGCCCTGCAGATAGATAGGTTACTGTCATCAGACCCAGCATATCACCCCAGCCCTGCAGATAGATAGGTTACTGTCACCAGAACCAGTATATCACCCCAGCCCTGCAGATAGATAGGTTACTGTCACCAGAACCAGCATATCACCCCAGCCCTGCAGATAGATAGGTTACTGTCACCAGACCCAGCATATCACCCCAGCCCTGCAGATAGATAGGTTACTGTCACCAGAACCAGCATATCCCCCCAGCCCTGCAGATAGATAGGTTACTGTCACCAGAACCAGCATATCACCCCAGCCCTGCAGATAGATAGGTTATTGTCACCAGAACCAGCATATCACCCCAGCCCTGCAGATAGATAGGTTACTGTCACCAGAACCAGCATATCCCCCCAGCCCTGCAGATAGATAGGTTATTGTCACCAGAACCAGCATATCACCCCAGCCCTGCAGATAGATAGGTTACTGTCACCAGACCCAGCATATCACCCCAGCCCTGCAGATAGATAGGTTACTGTCACCAGAACCAGTATATCACCCCAGCCCTGCAGATAGATAGGTTACTGTCACCAGAACCAGCATATCACCCCAGCCCTGCAGATAGATAGGTTACTGTCACCAGAACCAGCATATCACCCCAGCCCTGCAGATAGATAGGTTACTGTCACCAGACCACCAGAAGTATTGAAAGATATGTGATGATGTAGAAAGGATAATGACAGGCTGATACTTGGGGTACAGGATAATGACAGGCTGATACTTGGGGTACAGGATAATGACAGGCTGACACTTGGGGTACAGGATAATGACAGGCTGATACTTGGGGTACAGGATAATGACAGGCTGATACTTGGGGTACAGGATAATGACAGGCTGACACTTGGGGTGCTGGATAATGACAGGCTGATACTCGGGGTACAGGATAATGACAGGCTGATACTCGGGGTACAGGATAATGACAGGCTGATACTTGGGGTGCTGGATAATGACAGGCTGATACTTGGGGTACAGGATAATGACAGGCTGACACTTGGGGTGCTGGATAATGACAGGCTGATACTTGGGGTACAGGATAATGACAGACTGATACTTGGGGTGCTGGATAATGACAGGCTGATACTTGGGGTACAGGATAATGACAGGCTGATACTTGGGGTACAGGATAATGACAGGCTGATACTTGGGGTACAGGGTAATGACAGGCTGATACTTGGGGTACAGGATAATGACAGGCTGATACTTGGGGTACAGGATAATGACAGGCTGATACTTGGGGTACAGGATAATGACAGGCTGATACTTGGGGTACAGGATAATGACAGGCTGATACTTGGGGTACAGGATAATGACAGGCTGATACTTGGGGTACAGGATAATGACAGGCTGATACTTGGGGTACAGGATAATGACAGGCTGATACTTGGGGTACAGGATAATGACAGGCTGACACTTGGGGTACAGGGTAATGACAGGCTGATACTTGGGGTACAGGATAATGACAGGCTGATACTTGGGGTACAGGATAATGACAGGCTGACACTTGGGGTACAGGGTAATGACAGACTGATACTTGGGGTACAGGATAATGACAGGCTGATACTTGGGGTACAGGATAATGACAGGCTGATACTTGGGGTACAGGATAATGACAGGCTGATACTTGGGGTACAGGATAATGACAGGCTGATACTCGGGGTACAGGATAATGACAGGCTGATACTTGGGGTACAGGATAATGACAGGCTGATACTCGGGGTACAGGATAATGACAGGCTGACACTTGGGGTGCTGGATAATGACAGGCTGATACTCGGGGTACAGGATAATGACAGGCTGATACTCGGGGTACAGGATAATGACAGGCTGATACTTGGGGTGCTGGATAATGACAGGCTGATACTTGGGGTACAGGATAATGACAGGCTGACACTTGGGGTGCTGGATAATGACAGGCTGATACTTGGGGTACAGGATAATGACAGACTGATACTTGGGGTGCTGGATAATGACAGGCTGATACTTGGGGTACAGGATAATGACAGGCTGATACTTGGGGTACAGGATAATGACAGGCTGATACTTGGGGTACAGGGTAATGACAGGCTGATACTTGGGGTACAGGATAATGACAGGCTGATACTTGGGGTACAGGATAATGACAGGCTGATACTTGGGGTACAGGATAATGACAGGCTGATACTTGGGGTACAGGATAATGACAGGCTGATACTTGGGGTACAGGATAATGACAGGCTGATACTTGGGGTACAGGATAATGACAGGCTGATACTTGGGGTACAGGATAATGACAGGCTGATACTTGGGGTACAGGATAATGACAGGCTGATACTTGGGGTACAGGATAATGACAGGCTGACACTTGGGGTACAGGGTAATGACAGACTGATACTTGGGGTACAGGATAATGACAGGCTGATACTTGGGGTACAGGATAATGACAGGCTGATACTTGGGGTACAGGATAATGACAGGCTGATACTTGGGGTACAGGATAATGACAGGCTGATACTCGGGGTACAGGATAATGACAGGCTGATACTTGGGGTACAGGATAATGACAGGCTGATACTTGGGGTACAGGATAATGACAGGCTGATACTTGGGGTACAGGATAATGACAGGCTGATACTTGGGGTACAGGATAATGACAGGCTGATACTTGGGGTACAGGGTAATGACAGGCTGATACTCAGGGTCCAGGTCCAGGTCTGTGTGTCTCTGTAGTGTAGACTCAGGTGTGTTGCTGATCTTTCGCGGTGTATCTTATTACACTTCTTTGTGGTTGTTTATGCGGAGAAGAATCTGAGCGATGACTGATGTAAAAGCTGAAGATTAACTAAAAAATTCCTTGTCCGGTCAGAAATCTTTTCATTTCCTGTTCTTCGGTCTCTCGGATTCTCTTTTGTGTCTCTCGCAGTTTAATAACTTTCCAGCCAGGATATTACAGTGAAATTCTCAGGTTCTCGGATAATATTCTCGGTCTTATCTTCTATAGGATAGAACATCGAGAACCTTGCAAAAATATTTTCAAAAAGCAATACTCTTTTTGTATTCTTCAGCCTTTCAGCCCCTTTCCCCTCATCAACTCGTCATTCTGGAAAACCAAGGGTTAAATTCTCCTGGCGTTATATCGCCGGGTCCGCCCTGTCTTAAAGGATTAATCCATTTTATTTTTCTTCAGATTTTGGCGCAGGTGTAAAAAAATTCCATTAGCGTTAAACATAATTGGAAGTCATTGCTACATGTGTTATCGACGTGATGGTCAGGTCTGGCTTCCATCTTTCTTTTTACATTTACTTTCCCCGTTTCTCAATTCTCCTTCCATCCGAAAATATCTGAATACTCAAAGGGCGAGTTTGTTCTGGAGAAGTCTTGAGATGCGGGAGGAAGGTAATTGCCTTCATCAGGAGGTCTGAGCGCGGTGAGAGATTATCATTAGTAACAAAAAAATTGCCAAAACATTCCGTCGTCGAGGCCTCCCGGTATAATGAGCAGAACAGGTTGATGTTAATGATCCTCTCATTAAAGTCATTTCCTGGCCCGTCCCCGTCATTCTCCAATAAATGGCTCTATTGATTGGTCTTATTGAGGTCATCATCATCCGACGTCTTCTTCTTCCTGACTGGAGAAATTCCACCGAGTGATGTTAGGCTATAAATATAGGGCCAGGAGGAAAAATATATTTTATAAATTTTGATCATGAAAAATGGAGAACTAGAAAAAAAAAAATCAAAAATTTTTACCCTGCTACACTGCACCAAATACTCAGCTGTGAGGGCCGTCTACTACCAAAGACTCTCTGCCCACATCCCAGACGAGAAGAGGAAACTCTACATCCTACTGGGAGAAGAAGAGGAGACCACTGTGGAGATCGCTGCCCAATACGTGTCCAGCTGTCACCAAATAAGAGGAAGATGAGACTCCAGGGACTGTTATACCTCAAACCACCCCACCCCCACCTCCCCATATAGCGGTCACCAACTAAGAGGAAGATGAGACTCCACGGACTGTTATACCCCAAACCACCCCACCCCACCTCCCCATATAGCGGTCACCAACTAAGAGGAAGATGAGACTCCACGGACTGTTATATTCTAGATTTTATTGCCAATTGGGTCCATTTTGGATATGAATTCAAAAACTTTGTAGACATGTTGGCTTCATGGTTCCAGGGATTTGAGTAGAAACCTTCAACACTCCTAAAATGATTGGTGCCACCATCACCCTGAACCCCATAGGGAGCCCCGCCAATGTCATTTTCTAACATTTCCGTGACCTATGAGAAGTGTCCTTCAGATCTTGCTCTGAATCATTTCAGAGAACAGTGGTTAGGGCCTGACGTTTTGTTTTCTAAAAAGTTTCTTCTCATGGGTGAAATGGCTCACGGAATAGTCAAAATGCTAAAATCTACAGTAAAGGACCAACCCCTGGAGGTTTTATATTTTATCTGTTTCAAAAACCTAAAATGATTGAAATCTGGTTGGGATTTTTTAGGTCAATTGACCGTTCCTTGGTAAAAAATGACCATGTATTCTACTGAAATTTTTGTAAGAAGCTCCATTTTTGGTTGTCGTTGTAGACCCTCATTATACATTGTATTATTTTGTTGGTTAATCAAATGGGTTGGTCAAGATCTGGAGACAATTCTCTGACGACCATCTCACTTATTACCACCAGTTTTTGGGTGGACCCTTTGGTTAGCTGGGAACAGACTGGCATGGACTGGTTGGGTTGTCTAAACGGATGACATTTTGTTACAGGGCCTTCACCCCCTACACCCCACCTATTGAAGTTGCCGAATCCTTGTCCTCTGTAGCAGATCACAGCCTTCTTTTCCCCTCTACGTTCTGGAGAACATTGCTGAGGTTTTCGTTAATACCAGACACTGAGAGAAGAAGCCAAATACTCGGAGTAAACTTTTTTCTTGCACATTTTTTCCTTTTCATGTGTCAGGAGCTTCATCTGGGTTTGTTTTGCTCCCCCCGTAGAGAAAATATAAAAAAGAAAAAACTTGGGAGAGAAAAATGAGAACTTGGCGCTATTATTTATTTTTTTTATTTGCTTGATTGGAAAGTCAGAAAACTCGTACATTCCTACACGATGATTAAAGGGGAAGTCTGATTGCCCTCAATGGGGGCCTTTATTGCTCCTGGATTACATGTTGCCGACTCAATTTACGTAAATTTTCTTGCTCGTTGAGCTAAATTGACAAGTAACTTTGTAATATTTATTTGAAATGTTTGGCTATGTTTTTGTACGATTTTGTGTTGTGTCACTTGTAACGGGCGCGTTCCTTATCGTTGGGTTGTTTTTGCTTTGTTGGACGGGACGTACGTTAATCTTAATTTGTGGTCAACTGTAAGTTTCCGTCACTGCCCACCCCCCCTTCTCCGTGTTAAGACAACCCTCCTCCTTCTATTCTTGCTGAGGTTTCTGAACTTTTCTTGAATGTTTTTGAATTTTGGTCTTTTCTTTGTGATGTTGTTGTAGAGCGATGAGTTTCGGGTGATCCGTGGCTTCGCTGCCTTCCAGGAATAACACCACATCACAGAAATCTATAGCAGACAGTTCACAGCTGAACTTTGTTTAATAACCTCAGAAAACAGGCTTGAGTTGCAAAAACTTCCGAGCCCCTTATAGACCATCCAGAGGAGGAAATGTTTAAGTCAAGAGGCTGTGTCCTAAAAAGTTACTTGATCTATGGCCATGAGAAATGTGATCCAATCAACGTGAACCCCTGCCGACCGGATGAACAGTTGCTCTAGAACATTTTGTTTGGGTCATGGCTTCTTGTATTATCTCCTTTCAGGTTTATTATCTTCTACTCTTTTTAGGATAATTTTCACAGTCGAATTAGTCTCAGCCTGGTCGTTGGTGGACAATTGGCCTAAATTTGGTCAAGGCTCCACATGATGGTTTGATCTGACTTTTGAATGTCTATGCCAGATCATGGAGGACCTTTTAGATGGTTTCTCCATCTTCATTGTTGTCCTTAGAAGATCTTCAAGATTGTTTTTGTGGTCGTGAGAAAACTCAACTTGGAAAAAATGGATTAAGACGATGACCTAGAACAGATTGGTTGGAGACCATGACAACTTGATGTCCAAAGACCGGAAGACAAGTTTGGGTCTTCTGGATAACCAATGTGGTCACCTTCTTGTAGGGCACGCCTATTAAATATCCATTGTCCAAATGTTCAGATATTCCTTCTGACCGCTCCATACACATGCACTCTTGGCCAAGCTTGTTCTCAGTGGGGAGCTTGATCCTTCTTTTCCTCAACATCTGTCACGGGGGAGAGTCACGAGTCTCCCATACACATTAGATACTCAGCTTTTCTATGACTTGACTGGAGTGAATCCCAGATCTTCCGTGCCACCCGATGGCTACCCAAGTTCTTAAGTCCTTGCTCAGTTCTTGCTCCGGGCACGAGTGCTATGTACTGTTTAGTGGAGGATGTAATGTGTTTGTTACAATTGACACTGTTCCGCTGTCAGACTAGTAAACACTGGCTTAGTGACATTCCTCTCGGAGCACGATCCCAATGTTTATATTCGGTGGGCGGCTGTAGACGTCTTGGCGTATCCCGGCGTACTGTCTGTGTGTGTCTTAAGGAGGTCCTCTCTTCTAGCCCTCCATATCTTCTTCCAAGAGCCTATCAGACCAAGTATCCTTACAGAATCGGTTCTAGCTTAGAGTCACGAATAACCCGACATGATTTACGAGCAGATCTTCTGGACTCCCCCAGTACAAAGAGAACTTTTGATTTTTTGGGGGAATTTTTTTTTTTGTAAATTTAATTAAAAGCAGAAAGTCTTGTTACTTCTCGTGTCAGGTCACGGAGCGATGTGTGTCTAGAACTTAGATCTCGCTAGGGATGTAAGAACCGTATGTTGGCCGGGAGTGTTGGCCCCTCTTGCGCGCCTTGGCCTTACTTCTTGCCTGCTTTCCATCCAGGCGCAGGAAGGAGAAAAAAGAAAAACTCAGCTGCCAGTTTTAGGGAGGGAGAAGAGGGGGGAAATGTGACTGGAAGGGGAGACTGTTAAATTGGGGACCCGGCCAATGATGACAGAAAAAAAGCGGAGTGTCTGAGATGTGTATAGGAGCGGTGGAGAACAGGCCCGTGATTGATGGGATCTGGCTGATAGGCCCCGGGCTTGGAATGTGCGCTGGGAGATTGCTAGAAAAACAGTTCCTAATGGATTTCTCAAATGTACCAGTATGCAGGCCGGGCCAGAAACCAGAGCCAGCTTACCCGGATTTTTCCATTCTACAGTAACAGAGGCCCTCGTCGCTCCTCCCTGCACACATTAACCTCTTGTTGGCCAAGTTTTCCTTCTTAGAAGCCCCATAAGGCCGCGGACTCAGCATTTAGAGTATACAATGGCTTTTCTTGGTGATTGAATACAATTCCAAGACTACAGTATAGACTGACATTCAAGTCAAGCAATTGAGAGGGAGAAAATTATCTCACCTGTAGCCATGTTGTGTCTCATTGACCACCTGGTTCAGACTCTAGATCCAATGCAGATGCTGATTTACTGTAAACCTTAGTGACGTTATGAGATGATGGTTATTATACGGTGTTAGATCTGTAGATATTGAACATCACTGGAAGTATTGATGTTACTGAGCACAAACCCCGTCCTGCCTGAGCACCGTCACCTATAAGTGTCCTCACCTATAACGATCCTGCAGATATTATATTTAGATTAATATTTATTGCCTATTGTTACAGATCTGCAGGATTTCAAGTTTGACACCCAGCACGTCATTGAAGTCGATGAAGGAAACACGGCCGTCATCGCCTGCAACTTACCGGAGAGTCACCCCAAGGCGCAAGTGAGGTACAGCGTCAAGCAAGAATGGCTGGAGACCTCCAGAGGTAAGAAAGACTCCTCTCCTGTGTGATACTGTATACTGAGCTGTATCTAATCCTACCCTGTGTGATATTGTATACTGAGCTGTGTATCTAATCCTCTCCTGTGTGATACTGTATACTGAGCTGTATCTAATCCTATCCTGTGTGATACTGTATACTGAGCTGTATCTAATCCTATCCTGTGTGATACTGTATACTGAGCTGTATCTAATCCTATCCTGTGTGATACTGTATACTGAGCTGTGTATCTAATCCTATCCTGTGTGATACTGTATACTGAGCTGTGTATCTAATCCTATCCTGTGTGATACTGTATACTGAGCTGTGTATCTAATCCTATCCTGTGTGATACTGTATACTGAGCTGTGTATCTAATCCTATCCTGTGTTATACTGTATACACTGAGCTGTATCTAATCCTATCCTGTGTGATACAGTATACTGAGCTGTGTATCTAATCCTATCCTGTGTGATACTGTATACTGAGCTGTATCTAATCCTATCCTGTGTGATACTGTATACTGAGCTGTGTATCTAATCCTATCCTGTGTGATACTGTATACTGAGCTGTGTATCTAATCCTATCCTGTGTGATACTGTATACTGAGCTGTGTATCTAATCCTATCCTGTGTGATACTGTATACTGAGCTATGTATCTAATCCTCTCCTGTGTGATACTGTATACTGAGCTGTGTATCTAATCCTATCCTGTGTGATACTGTATACTGAGCTGTGTATCTAATCCTATCCTGTGTGATACTGTATACTGAGCAGTGTATCTAATCCTATCCTGTGTGATACTGTATACTGAGCTGTGTATCTAATCCTATCCTGTGTGATACTGTATACTGAGCTGTGTATCTAATCCTATCCTGTGTGATACTGTATACTGAGCTGTGTATCTAATCCTATCCTGTGTGATACTGTATACTGAGCTGTGTATCTAATCCTATCCTGTGTGATACTGTATACTGAGCTGCTGTATCTAATCCTCTCCTGTGTGATACTGTATACTGACCTGTGTATCTAATCCTATCCTGTGTGATACTGTATACTGAGCTGTGTATCTAATCCTATCCTGTGTGATACTGTATACTGAGCTGTGTATCTAATCCTATCCTGTGTGATACTGTATACTGAGCTGTGTATCTAATCCTATCCTGTGTTATACTGTATACACTGAGCTGTATCTAATCCTATCCTGTGTGATACAGTATACTGAGCTGTGTATCTAATCCTATCCTGTGTGATACTGTGTACTGAGCTGTGTATCTAATCCTATCCTGTGTGATACTGTATACTGAGCTGTGTATCTAATCCTATCCTGTGTGATACGGTATACTGAGCTGTGTATCTAATCCTATCCTGTGTGATACAGTATACTGAGCTGTGTATCTAATCCTATCCTGTGTGATACAGTATACTGAGCTGTGTATCTAATCCTATCCTGTGTGATACTGTATACTGAGCTGTGTATCTAATCCTATCCTGTGTGATACTGTATACTGAGCTGTGTATCTAATCCTATCCTGTGTGATACAGTATACTGAGCTGTGTATCTAATCCTATCCTGTGTGATACTGTATACTGAGCTGTGTATCTAATCCTATCCTGTGTGATACTGTATACTGAGCTGTATCTAATCCTATCCTGTGTGATACTGTATAATGAGCTGTGTATCTAATCCTATCCTGTGTGATACTGTATACTGAGCTGTGTATCTAATCCTATCCTGTGTGATACTGTATACTGAGCTGTGTATCTAATCCTATCCTGTGTGATACTGTATACTGAGCTGTGTATCTAATCCTATCCTGTGTGATACTGTATACTGACCTGTGTATCTAATCCTATCCTGTGTGATACTGTATACTGAGCTGTGTATCTAATCCTATCCTGTGTGATACTGTATACTGAGCGGTGTATCTAATCCTATCCTGTGTGATACTGTATACTGAGCTGTGTATCTAATCCTATCCTGTGTGATACTGTATACTGAGCTGTGTATCTAATCCTATCCTGTGTGATACTGTATACTGAGCCGTGTATCTAATCCTATCCTGTGTGATACTGTATACTGAGCTGTGTATCTAATCCTATCCTGTGTGATACTGTATAATGAGCTGTGTATCTAATCCTATCCTGTGTGATACTGTATACTGAGCTGTATCTAATCCTATCCTGTGTGATACTGTATACTGAGCCGTGTATCTAATCCTATCCTGTGTGATACTGTATACTGAGCTGCTGTATCTAATCCTCTCCTGTGTGATACTGTATACTGAGCTGTGTATCTAATCCTATCCTGTGTGATACTGTATACTGAGCTGTGTATCTAATCCTATCCTGTGTGATACTGTATACTGAGCTGTATCTAATCCTATCCTGTGTGATACTGTATACTGAGCTGTATCTAATCCTATCCTGTGTGATACTGTATACTGAGCCGTGTATCTAATCCTATCCTGTGTGATACTGTATACTGAGCTGTATCTAATCCTATCCTGTGTGATACTGTATACTGAGCTGTGTATCTAATCCTATCCTGTGTGATACTGTATACCGAGCTGTGTATCTAATCCTATCCTGTGTGATACTGTATACTGAGCTGTGTATCTAATCCTCTCCTGTGTGATACTGTATACTGAGCTGTGTATCTAATCCTATCCTGTGTGATACTGTATACTGAGCTGTGTATCTAATCCTATCCTGTGTGATACTGTACTGTATACTGAGCTGTGTATCTAATCCTATCCTGTGTGATACTATAGGTTGAGCTGTGTATTTAAGCCTATCCTGTGTGATACTGTATACTGAGCTGTGTATCTAATCCTATCCTGTGTGATACTGTATACTGAGCTGTGTATTTAATCCTATCCTGTGTGATACTGTATACTGAGCTGTGTATCTAATCCTATCCTGTGTGATACTGTATACTGAGCTGTGTATCTAATCCTATCCTGTGTGATACTGTATACTGAGCTGTATCTAATCCTATCCTGTGTGATACTGTATACTGAGCCGTGTATCTAATCCTATCCTGTGTGATACTGTATACTGAGCTGCTGTATCTAATCCTCTCCTGTGTGATACTGTATACTGAGCTGTGTATCTAATCCTATCCTGTGTGATACTGTATACTGAGCTGTATCTAATCCTATCCTGTGTGATACTGTATACTGAGCTGCTGTATCTAATCCTCTCCTGTGTGATACTGTATACTGAGCTGTATCTAATCCTATCCTGTGTGATACTGTATACTGAGCTGTGTATCTAATCCTATCCTGTGTGATACTGTATACCGAGCTGTGTATCTAATCCTATCCTGTGTGATACTGTATACTGAGCTGTGTATCTAATCCTCTCCTGTGTGATACTGTATACTGAGCTGTGTATCTAATCCTATCCTGTGTGATACTGTATACTGAGCTGTGTATCTAATCCTATCCTGTGTGATACTGTATACTGAGCTGTGTATCTAATCCTATCCTGTGTGATACTGTATACTGAGCTGTGTATCTAATCCTATCCTGTGTGATACTGTATACTGAGCTGTGTATCTAATCCTATCCTGTGTGATACTGTATACTGAGCTGTGTATCTAATCCTATCCTGTGTGATACTGTATACTGAGCTGTGTATCTAATCCTATCCTGTGTGATACTGTATACTGAGCTGTGTATCTAATACTACCCTGTGTGATACTGTATACTGAGCTGTGTATCTAATCCTATCCTGTGTGATACTGTATACTGAGCTGTGTATCTAATCCTATCCTGTGTGATACTGTATACTGAGCTGTGTATCTAATCCTATCCTGTGTGATACTGTATACTGAGCCGTGTATCTAATCCTATCCTGTGTGATACTGTATACTGAGCCGTGTATCTTATCCTCTCCTGTGTGATACAGTATACTGAGCCGTGTATCTAATCCTATCCTGTGTGATACTGTATACTGAGCTGTGTATCTAATCCTATCCTGTGTGATACTGTATACTGAGCCGTGTATCTAATCCTATCCTGTGTGATACTGTATACTGAGCTGTGTATCTAATCCTATCCTGTGTGATACTGTATACTGAGCTGTGTATCTAAGCCTCTCCTGTGTGATACTGTATACTGAGCTGTGTATCTAATCCTCTCCTGTGTGATACTGTATACTGAGCTGTGTATCTAATCCTATCCTGTGTGATACTGTATACTGAGCTGTGTATCTAATCCTATCCTGTGTGATACTGTATACTGAGCTGTGTATCTAATCCTATCCTGTGTGATACTGTATACTGAGCTGTGTATCTAATCCTATCCTGTGTGATACTATAGGTTGAGCTGTGTATTTAATCCTATCCTGTGTGATACTGTACTGTATACTGAGCTGTGTATCTAATCCTATCCTGTGTGATACTATAGGTTGAGCTGTGTATCTAATCCTATCCTGTGTGATACTGTACTGTATACTGAGCTGTGTATCTAATCCTATCCTGTGTGATACTGTATACTGAGCTGTGTATTTAAGCCTATCCTGTGTGATACTGTATACTGAGCTGTGTATCTAATCCTATCCTGTGTGATACTGTATACTGAGCTGTGTATCTAATCCTATCCTGTGTGATACTATAGGTTGAGCTGTGTATTTAATCCTATCCTGTGTGATACTGTATACTGAGCTGTGTATCTAATCCTATCCTGTGTGATACTGTATACTGAGCTGTGTATCTAATCCTATCCTGTGTGATACTGTATACTGAGCTGTGTATCTAATCCTATCCTGTGTGATACTGTATACTGAGCTGTGTATCTAATCCTATCCTGTGTGATACTATAGGTTGAGCTGTGTATTTAATCCTATCCTGTGTGATACTGTATACTGAGCTGTGTATCTAATCCTATCCTGTGTGATACTGTATACTGAGCTGTGTATCTAATCCTATCCTGTGTGATACTGTATACTGAGCTGTGTATCTAATCCTATCCTGTGTGATACTGTATACTGAGCTGTGTATCTAATCCTATCCTGTGTGATACTGTATACTGAGCGGTGTATCTAATCCTATCCTGTGTGATACTGTATACTGAGCTGTGTATCTAATCCTATCCTGTGTGATACTGTATACTGAGCCGTGTATCTAATCCTATCCTGTGTGATACTGTATACTGAGCTGCTGTATCTAATCCTCTCCTGTGTGATACTGTATACTGAGCTGTGTATCTAATCCTATCCTGTGTGATACTGTATACTGAGCTGTGTATCTAATCCTATCCTGTGTGATACTGTATACTGAGCTGTATCTAATCCTATCCTGTGTGATACTGTATACTGAGCTGTATCTAATCCTATCCTGTGTGATACTGTATACTGAGCCGTGTATCTAATCCTATCCTGTGTGATACTGTATACTGAGCTGTATCTAATCCTATCCTGTGTGATACTGTATACTGAGCTGTGTATCTAATCCTATCCTGTGTGATACTGTATACCGAGCTGTGTATCTAATCCTATCCTGTGTGATACTGTATACTGAGCTGTGTATCTAATCCTCTCCTGTGTGATACTGTATACTGAGCTGTGTATCTAATCCTATCCTGTGTGATACTGTATACTGAGCTGTGTATCTAATCCTATCCTGTGTGATACTGTATACTGAGCTGTGTATCTAATCCTATCCTGTGTGATACTGTATACTGATCTGTGTATCTAATCCTATCCTGTGTGATACTGTATACTGAGCTGTGTATCTAATCCTATCCTGTGTGATACTGTATACTGAGCCGTGTATCTAATCCTATCCTGTGTGATACTGTATACTGAGCTGTGTATCTAATCCTATCCTGTGTGATACTGTATACTGAGCTGTGTATCTAAGCCTCTCCTGTGTGATACTGTATACTGAGCTGTGTATCTAATCCTCTCCTGTGTGATACTGTATACTGAGCTGTGTATCTAATCCTATCCTGTGTGATACTGTATACTGAGCTGTATCTAATCCTATCCTGTGTGATACTGTATACTGAGCCGTGTATCTAATCCTATCCTGTGTGATACTGTATACTGAGCTGCTGTATCTAATCCTCTCCTGTGTGATACTGTATACTGAGCTGTGTATCTAATCCTATCCTGTGTGATACTGTATACTGAGCTGTGTATCTAATCCTATCCTGTGTGATACTGTATACTGAGCTGTATCTAATCCTATCCTGTGTGATACTGTATACTGAGCTGTATCTAATCCTATCCTGTGTGATACTGTATACTGAGCCGTGTATCTAATCCTATCCTGTGTGATACTGTATACTGAGCTGTATCTAATCCTATCCTGTGTGATACTGTATACTGAGCTGTGTATCTAATCCTATCCTGTGTGATACTGTATACCGAGCTGTGTATCTAATCCTATCCTGTGTGATACTGTATACTGAGCTGTGTATCTAATCCTCTCCTGTGTGATACTGTATACTGAGCTGTGTATCTAATCCTATCCTGTGTGATACTGTATACTGAGCTGTGTATCTAATCCTATCCTGTGTGATACTGTATACTGAGCTGTGTATCTAATCCTATCCTGTGTGATACTGTATACTGAGCTGTGTATCTAATCCTATCCTGTGTGATACTGTATACTGAGCTGTGTATCTAATCCTATCCTGTGTGATACTGTATACTGAGCTGTGTATCTAATCCTATCCTGTGTGATACTGTATACTGAGCTGTGTTTCTAATACTACCCTGTGTGATACTGTATACTGAGCTGTGTATCTAATCCTATCCTGTGTGATACTGTATACTGAGCTGTGTATCTAATCCTATCCTGTGTGATACTGTATACTGAGCTGTGTATCTAATCCTATCCTGTGTGATACTGTATACTGAGCCGTGTATCTAATCCTATCCTGTGTGATACTGTATACTGAGCCGTGTATCTTATCCTCTCCTGTGTGATACAGTATACTGAGCCGTGTATCTAATCCTATCCTGTGTGATACTGTATACTGAGCTGTGTATCTAATCCTATCCTGTGTGATACTGTATACTGAGCTGTGTATCTAATCCTATCCTGTGTGATACTGTATACTGAGCTGTGTATCTAATACTACCCTGTGTGATACTGTATACTGAGCTGTGTATCTAATCCTATCCTGTGTGATACTGTATACTGAGCTGTGTATCTAATCCTATCCTGTGTGATACTGTATACTGAGCTGTATCTAATCCTATCCTGTGTGATACTGTATACTGAGCCGTGTATCTAATCCTATCCTGTGTGATACTGTATACTGAGCTGTATCTAATCCTCTCCTGTGTGATACTGTATACTGAGCTGTGTATCTAATCCTATCCTGTGTGATACTGTATACCGAGCTGTGTATCTAATCCTATCCTGTGTGATACTGTATACTGAGCTGTGTATCTAATCCTCTCCTGTGTGATACTGTATACTGAGCTGTGTATCTAATCCTATCCTGTGTGATACTGTATACTGAGCTGTGTATCTAATCCTATCCTGTGTGATACTGTATACTGAGCTGTGTATTTAATCCTATCCTGTGTGATACTGTATACTGAGCTGTGTATCTAATCCTATCCTGTGTGATACTGTATACTGAGCTGTGTATCTAATCCTATCCTGTGTGATACTGTATACTGAGCTGTATCTAATCCTATCCTGTGTGATACTGTATACTGAGCCGTGTATCTAATCCTATCCTGTGTGATACTGTATACTGAGCTGCTGTATCTAATTCTCTCCTGTGTGATACTGTATACTGAGCTGTGTATCTAATCCTATCCTGTGTGATACTGTATACTGAGCTGTATCTAATCCTATCCTGTGTGATACTGTATACTGAGCCGTGTATCTAATCCTATCCTGTGTGATACTGTATACTGAGCTGTATCTAATCCTATCCTGTGTGATACTGTATACTGAGCTGTGTATCTAATCCTATCCTGTGTGATACTGTATACCGAGCTGTGTATCTAATCCTATCCTGTGTGATACTGTATACTGAGCTGTGTATCTAATCCTCTCCTGTGTGATACTGTATACTGAGCTGTGTATCTAATCCTATCCTGTGTGATACTGTATACTGAGCTGTGTATCTAATCCTATCCTGTGTGATACTGTATACTGAGCTGTGTATCTAATCCTATCCTGTGTGATACTGTATACTGAGCTGTGTATCTAATCCTATCCTGTGTGATACTGTATACTGAGCTGTGTATCTAATCCTATCCTGTGTGATACTGTATACTGAGCTGTGTATCTAATCCTATCCTGTGTGATACTGTATACTGAGCTGTGTATCTAATCCTATCCTGTGTGATACTGTATACTGAGCCGTGTATCTAATCCTATCCTGTGTGATACTGTATACTGAGCCGTGTATCTTATCCTCTCCTGTGTGATACAGTATACTGAGCCGTGTATCTAATCCTATCCTGTGTGATACTGTATACTGAGCCGTGTATCTAATCCTATCCTGTGTGATACTGTATACTGAGCCGTGTATCTAATCCTATCCTGTGTGATACTGTATACTGAGCTGTGTATCTAATCCTATCCTGTGTGATACTGTATACTGAGCTGTGTATCTAAGCCTCTCCTGTGTGATACTGTATACTGAGCTGTGTATCTAATCCTCTCCTGTGTGATACTGTATACTGAGCTGTGTATCTAATCCTATCCTGTGTGATACTGTATACTGAGCTGTGTATCTAATCCTATCCTGTGTGATACTGTATACTGAGCTGTGTATCTAATCCTATCCTGTGTGATACTGTATACTGAGCTGTGTATCTAATCCTATCCTGTGTGATACTATAGGTTGAGCTGTGTATTTAATCCTATCCTGTGTGATACTGTATACTGAGCTGTGTATCTAATCCTATCCTGTGTGATACTGTATACTGAGCTGTGTATCTAATCCTATCCTGTGTGATACTGTATACTGAGCTGTGTATCTAATCCTATCCTGTGTGATACTGTATACTGAGCTGTGTATCTAATCCTATCCTGTGTGATACTATAGGTTGAGCTGTGTATTTAATCCTATCCTGTGTGATACTGTATACTGAGCTGTGTATCTAATCCTATCCTGTGTGATACTGTATACTGAGCCGA